>NC_092393.1:63788860-64052891 GCF_030028105.1 Mobula birostris | reverse complement strand
GGATAGGAATTGTTTACATTAGACAGGTTTGTATAGATAGGAAATGTTTACATTTGACAGGTGTGTGGATAGGAAAAGTGTACATTTTGGACAGGTGTGTGGTCTAGGAATTGTTTTATATTAGGAGAGGTGTGTGGAAAGGAAAGGTTCATATTCGGACAGGTGTGTGGATAGGAACGGTTTACATTTGGACAGGTGTGTGGATAGGAATTGTTACATTTGTGACAGGTGTGTCGATAGGAAAGGATTACATTAGGACAGATGTGTGGATAGGAGAGTTTTCCTATTTGGACAGGTGTGTGGATAGGAAAGGATTACATTTGGACAGGTGTGTGGATAGGAATGGTTTACATTAGGACCGGTATGTGGATAGGAACTTTTTACATTTGGACAGGTGTGTGGATATGAAGGTTTACATTAGGATAGGTGTGTGGATGGGGATAGGTTTACTTATGGACAGGTGTGTGGAAAGGAAAGGTTCACATTTGACAGGTGTGTGGATAGGAACGCTTTACATTTTGGACAGGTGTGTGGATAGGAATTGTTTCATTAGGAAGATGTGTCGATAAGAATTGTTACATTTGGACAGGTGTGTGGATAGGAATTGTTTACATTTGGACAGGTAGTGTGCATAGGAACGGTTTACATTTGGACAGGTGTGTTCATAGGAACTTTTTACATTTGTACAGGTGTGTGGATATTGAAGGTTTACATTTGGCCAGGTGAGTCGATAGCAATTGTTTACATTTGGACAGGTGTGTGGATAGGACCGTTTACATTAGGAAAGGTGTGTGGATAGGAGTGGTTTAAATTAGTACAGGTGTGTGGATAGGAATTGTTTACATTAGGACAGGTTTGTGTAGATAGCAAATGTTTACATTTGGACAGGTGTGTGGATAGGAAAGGTTTACATTTGGACAGGTGTGTGGTTAGGAATTGTTTATATTAGGAGAGGTGTGTGGAAAGGAAAGGTTCATATTCGGACAGGTGTGTGGATAGGAACGGTTTACATTTGGACAGGTGTGTGGATAGGAATTGTTACATTTGGACAGGTGTGTGGATAGGAACGGTTTACATTTGGACAGGTGTGTGGATAAGTAGGGGTTACATTTGGACACGTGTTTCGATAGGAAAGGTTTACATTAGGACAGATGTGTGGATAGGAAAGTTTTGCATTTGGACAGGTGTGTGGATAGGAAAGGATTACATTAGGACAGGTGTGTGGATAGGAACGGTTTAAATTTGGACAGGTGTATGCATAGGAATTGTTTACATTTGGACAGGTGTGTGGATAGGAAAGGATTACATTTGGACAGGTGTGTGGATAGGAATGGTTTACATTAGGACCGGTATGTGGATAGGAACTTTTTACATTTGGACAGGTGTGTGGATATTGAAGGTTTACATTAGGACAGGTGTGTGGATGGGATAGGTTTACATTTGGACAGGTGTGTGGAAGGAAAGGTTCACATTTGGACAGGTGTGTGGATAGGAACGCTTTACATTTGGACAGGCGTGTGGATAGGAATTGTTTTCATTAGGAAGCGTGTGTGGATAAGAATTGTTTACTTTGGACAGGTGTGTGGATTGGAAACGTTTACATTTGTACAGGTGTGTGAATAGGAACGGTTTACATTTGGACAGGTGTGTAGATAGGAATTGTTTACATTCGGACAGGTATGTATAGGAAGCTTTTCATTCAGACAGTAGTGTGGATAGCAATTGTTTACATTTGGACAGGTGTGTGGAAAGGAAGGTTTACATTAGGACAGGTGTGTGGATAGGAAAGTTTTGCATTTGAACAGTTGTATGGATAGGAAAGGATTACATTAGGACAGGTGTGTGGATAGGAACGGTTTAAATTTGGACAAGTGTGTGGATAGGAATGGTTTACATTAGGACAGGTATGTTGATAGGAATAGTTTACATTTGGACAGGTGTGTGGATAGGAGTGGTTTACATTAGGACAGGTGTGTGGATAGGAATAGTTTACATTTGGACTGGTGTGTGGATACGAATTGTTCACATTTGGACAGGTGTGTGGATACGAATTGTTCACATTTGGAGAGGTGTGTGGAAGGGAAGGATTCACATTTGCACAGGTGTGTGGACAGGAATTGTTTACATTCGGAGAGTATTGTGGATAGTAAAGGTTTTCATTTAGACAGGTGTGTGGATAGGAACGGTTTACATTTGGACAGGTGTGTGGATAGGAATTGTTACATTTGGACAGGTGTGTAGATTGGAAAGGTTTACATTTGGACAGGTGTGTGGATATGAAAGGTTTACATTAGGACAGGTGTGTTGATAGGAAAGTTTTCCATTTGGACAGGTGTGTGGATTAGAATGGTTTACATTTGGGCAGGTGTGTGGATAGGAATTGTTTACATTCGGACAGGATTGTGGATAGGAATGGTTTTCATTTAGACAGGTGTGTGACTAGGAATTGCTTACATTTGGACAGGTGTGTGGTTAGGAACGGTTTACATTTGGACAGGTGCGTGGATAGGAGTTGTTACATTTGGACAGGTGTGTGGATAGGAACGGTTTACATTTGGACAGGTGTGTGGGTAGGTAAGGTTTACATTTGGACAGGTGTGTGGAAAGGAAAGGTTCACGTTTGGACAGGTGTGTGTTTAGGAATGGTTTACATTTGCACAGGTGTGTGGATAGGAATTGTTTACATTTGGACTGGTGTGTGGATAAGAAAGTTTTACATTTGGACAGGTGTGTGGAAAGGAAAGGTTCAGATTTGCACAGGTGTGTGGATAGGAATGGTTTACATTTTGACAAGTGTGTGGATAGGAATAGTTTACATTTGGACTGGTGTGTGGATACGAATTGTTCACATTTGGACAGGTGTGTGGATACGAATTGTTCACATTTGGACAGGTGTGTGGAAGGGAAGGATTCACATTTGGACAGGTGGGTGGATAGGAACGGTTTACATTTGGACAGTGTGTGGATAGGATTTGTTACATTTGGACAGGTGTGTAGATAGCAAAGGTTTACATTTGGACAGGTGTTTGGATAGGAAAGGTTTACATTAGGACAGCTGTGTTGATAGGAAAGTTTTCCTTTTGGACAGGTGTGTGGATAAGAATTGTTTACATTTGGACAGGTGTGTGGATAGGATTTGTTTACATTCGGACAGGATTGTGGATAGGAAAGGTTTTCATTTAGACAGGTGTGTGGATATGAATTGCTTACATTTGGACAGGTGTGTGGTTAGGAACGGTTTACATTTGGACAGGTGTGTGGATAGGAATTGTTACATTTGGACAGGTGTGTGGATAGGAACGGTTTACATTTGGACAGGTGTGTGGGTAGGAGAAGGCTTACATTTGGACAGGTGTGTGGAAAGCAAAAGGTTCACGTTTGGACAGGTGTGTGTTTAGGAATGGTTTACATTTGCACAGGTATGTGGGTAGGAAAGCTTTACATTTGGACAGGTGTGTGGATAGGAATTGTTTACATTTGGACAGGTGTATGAATAGGAATTGTTTACATTTGGACAGGTATGTGGATAGGAAAGCTTTACATTTGGACAGGTGTGTGGATAGGAATTGTTTACATTTGGACAGGTGTATGGATAGGAATTGTTTACATTTGGACAGGTATGTGGATAGAACGGTTTACATTTGGACAGGTGTGTGGATAGGAATTGTTTACATTTGGACTAGTGTGTGGATAAGAAAGTTTTACATTTGGACAGGTGTGTGGAAAGGAAAGGTTCAGATTTGGACAGGTGTGTGGATAGCAATTGTTTACATTTGGACAGGTGTTTGGATAGGAAAGGATTACATTTGGACAGGTGTGTCGATATGAAAGGTTTACATTAGGACAGGTGTGTGGATAGGAAAGTATTGCATTTGGACAGGTGTGTGAATAGGAAAGGATTACATTAGGACAGGTGTGTCGATAGGAACGGTTTAAATTTGGACAGGTGTGTGCATAGGAATCGTTACATTTGGACAGGTGTGTGGATAGGAATAGTTTACATTAGGACAGGTATGTGGATAGGAATAGTTTACATTGGACAGATGTGTGGAACGGAACCGTTTACATTAGGAAAGGTTGTGTGGATAGGAATGGTTTACATTAGGACAGGTGTGTGGTTAGGAATTGTTTACATTAGGACAGGTGTGTGGATAGCAATTGTTTACATTTGGACAGGTGTGTGGATAGGAAAGGTTTACATTTGGACAGGTGTGTGCTTAGGAATTGTTTACATTAGGACAGGTATGTGGATAGGAATTATTTACATTTGGACAGGTGTGTGGATAGGAAAGGTTTACATTTGCACAGGTGTGGGGAAAGGAAAGGTTCACATTCGGACAGGTGTGTGGATAAAAACGGTTACATTTGGACAGGTGTGTGGATAGGAATTGTTTACATTTGGACAGGTGTGTGGATAGGAATTGTTTACATTTGGACAGGTATGTGGATAGGAACGGTTTACATTTGGACAGGTGTGTGGATAGGAATTGTTTACATTTGGACTGGTGTGTGGATAAGAAAGGTTTACATTTGGACAGGTGTGTGGAAACGAAAGTTTCAGATTTGGACAGGTGTGTGGATAGGAATTGGTTTACATTTGGACTGGTGTGTGGATAAGAAAGGTTTACATTTGGACAGGTGTGTGGATACTAATTGTTCACATTTGAACAGGAGGTGGATACGAATTGTTCACATTTGGACAGGTGTGTGGATTGGAAACGTTTACATTTGTACAGGTGTGTGAATAGGAACGGTTTTACATTTGGACAGTTGTGTAGATAGGAATTGTTTACATTCGGACAGGTGTGTATAGGAAAGCTTTTCATTTAGACAGTAGTGTGTATAGCAATTGTTTACATTTGGACAGGTGTGTGGATAGGAAAGTTTTGCATTTGGACAGTTGTGTGGATAGGAAAGGATTACATTAGGACAGGTGTGTGGATAGGAACGGTTTAAATTTGGACAGGTGTTTGGATAGGAATGGTTTACATTAGGGCAGGTGTGTGGATAGGAATAGTTTACATTTGGACTGGTGTGTGGATACGAATTGTTTCACATTTGGACAGGTGTTTGGATACGAATTGTTCACATTTGGACAGGTGTGTGGAAGGGAAGGATTCACATTTGGACAGTGTGTGGATAGGAATTGTTCACATTTGGACAGGTGTGTGGATAGGAAAGGTTTACATTTGGACTTGTGTGTGAAAGGAAAAGATTACATTTGGACAGGTGTGTGGATAGGAATTGTCTGCATTTGGACAGGTGTGTGGATAGGAATTGTTTACTTTCGGACAGGATTATGGATAGGAAAGGTTTTCATTTAGACAGGTGTGTGGATAGGAAAGGTTTACATTTGGACAGGTGTGTGGATAGGAATGGTTTACGTTTTGACAGGTGTGTGGATAGGAATAGTTTACATTTGGACTGGTGTGTGGATACGAATTGTTCACATTGGACAGGTGTGTGGATACGATTGTTCACATTTGGACAGGTGTGTGGAAGGGAAGGATTCACATTTGCACAGGGTGTGTGGATAGGAATTGTTTACATTCGGAGAGTATTGTGGATAGGAAAGGTTTTCATTTAGACAGATGTGTGGATAGGAACGGTTTACATTTGACAGGTGTGTGGATAGGAATTGTTACATTTGGACAGGTGTGTAGATTGGAAAGGTTTACATTTGGACAGGTGTGTGGATATGAAAGGTGTACATTAGGACAGGTGTGTTGATAGGAAAGTTTTCCATTTGGACAGGTGTGTGGATAAGAATTGTTTACATTTGGACAGGTGTGTGGATAGGAATTGTTTACATTCGGACAGGATTGTGGATAGGAATGGTTTTCATTTAGACAGGTGTGTGGATAGGAATTGCTTACATTTGGACAGGTGTGTGGTTAGGAACGGTTTACATTTGGACAGTGCGTGGATAGGAGTTGTTACATTTGGACAGGTGTGTGGATAGGAACGGTTTACATTTGGACAGGTGTGTGGGCAGGTAAGGTTTACATTTGGACAGGTGTGTGGAAAGGAAAGGTTCACGTTTGGACAGGTGTGTGTTTAGGAATGGTTTACATTTGCACAGGTGTGTGGATAGGAATTGTTTACATTTGGACTGGTGTGTGGATAAGAAAGTTTTACATTTGGACAGGTGTGTGGAAAGGAAAGGTTCAGATTGCACAGGTGTGTGGATGGGAATTGTTTACATTTGGACAGGTGTTTGGATAGGAAAGGATTACATTTGGAGAGGTGTGTGGATAGGTAAGGGTTACATTTCAACAGGTGTGTCGATATGAAAGGTTTACATTAGGACAGGTCTGTGGATAGGAACGGTTTAAATTTGGACAGGTGTGTGCATAGGAATCGTTTTACATTTTGAGAGGTGTGTGGATAGGAATAGTTTACATTTGGACTGGTGTGTGGATACGAATTGTTCACATTTGGACAGGTGTGTGGATACGAATTGTTCACATTTGGACAGGTGTGTGAAGGGAATGGATTCACATTTGGACAGGTGGGTGGATAGGCAATTGTTTACATTCGGAGAGGATTGTGGATAGGCAAGGTTCTCATTTAGACAGCTGTGTGGATAGGAACGGTTTACATTTGGACAGGTGTGTGGATAGGAATTGTTACATTTGGACAGGTGTGTAGATAGGAAAGGTTTACATTTGGACAGGTGTGTGGATAGGAAAGGGTTACATTAGGACAGCTGTGTTGATAGGAAAGTTTTCCTTTTGGACAGGTGTGTGGATAAGAATTGTTTACATTTGGACAGGTGGTGGATAGGAATTGTTTACATTCGGACAGATTGTGGATAGGAAAGGTTTTCATTTTGACAGGTGTGTGGATATGAATTTCTTACATTTGGACAGGTGTGTGGATATGAAAGGTTTACATTAGGACAGGTGTGTTGATAGGAAAGTTTTCCATTTGGACAGGTGTGTGGATTAGAATGGTTTACATTTGTACAGGTGTGTGGATAGGAATTGTTTACATTCGGACAGGATTGTGGATAGAATGGTTTTCATTTAGACAGGTGTGTGGATAGGAATTGCTTACATTTGGACAGGTGTGTGGTTAGGGAACGGTTTACATTTGGACAGGTGCGTGGATAGGAGTTGTTACATTGGACAGGTGTGTGGATAGGAACGGTTTACATTTGGACAGGTGTGTGGGCAGGTAAGGTTTACATTTGGACAGGTGTGTGGAAAGGAAAGGTTCACGTTTGGACAGGTGTGTGTTTAGGAATGGTTTACATTTGCACAGGTGTGTGGATAGGAATTGTTTACATTTGGACTGGTGTGTGGATAAGAAAGTTTTACATTTGGACAGGTGTGTGGAAAGGAAAGGTTCAGATTTGCACAGGTGTGTGGATTGGAATTGTTTACATTTGGACAGGTGTTTGGATAGGAAAGGATTACATTTGGACAGGTGTGTGGATAGGTAAGGGTTACATTTCAACAGGTGTGTCGATATGTAAGGTTTACATTAGGACAGGTCTGTGGATAGGAACGGTTTAAATTTGGACAGGTGTGTGCATAGGAATCGTTTACATTTGGACAGGTGTGTGGATAGGAATGGTTTACATTTTGACAGGTGTGTGGATAGGAATAGTTTACATTTGGACTGGTGTGTGGATACGAATTGTTCACATTTGGACAGGTGTGTGGATACGAATTGTTCACATTTGGACAGGTGTGTGGAAGGGAAGGATTCACATTTGGACAGGTGGGTGGATAGGAATTGTTTACATTCGGAGAGGATTGTGGATAGGAAAGGTTCTCACTTAGACAGCTGTGTGGATAGGAACGGTTTACATTTGGACAGGTGTGTGGATAGGAATTGTTACATTTGGACAGGTGTGTAGATAGGAAAGGTTTACATTTGGACAGGTGTGTGGATAGGAAAGGTTTACATTAGGACAGCTGTGTTGATAGGAAAGTTTTCCTTTTGGACAGGTGTGTGGATAAGAATTGTTTACATTTGGACAGGTGTGTGGATAGGAATTGTTTACATTCGGACAGGATTGTGGATAGGAAAGGTTTTCATTTAGACAGGTGTGTGGATATGAATTGCTTACATTTGGACAGGTGTGTGGTTAGGAACGGTTTACATTTGTACAGGTGTGTGGATAGGAACGGTTTACATTTGGACAGGTGTGTGGGTAGGAATGGTTTACATTTGGACAGGTGTGTGGAAAGCAAAGGTTCACGTTTGGACAGGTGTGTGTTTAGGAATGGTTTACATTTGCACAGGTATGTGGGTAGGAAAGCTTTACATTTGGAGAGGTGTGTGGATAGGAATTGTTTACATTTGGACAGGTGTATGCATAGGAATTGTTTACATTTGGACAGGTATGTGGATAGGAAAGTGTTACATTTGGACAGGTGTGTGGATAGGAATTGTTTACATTTGGACAGGTGTATGGATAGGAATTGTTTACATTTGGACAGGTATGTGGATAGGAACGGTTTACATTTGGACAGGTGTGTGGATAGGAATTGTTTACATTTGGACTGGTGTGTGGATAAGAAAGTTTTACATTTGGACAGCTGTGTGGAAAGGAAAGGTTCAGATTTGGACAGGTGTGTGGATAGGAATTGTTTACATTTGGACAGGTGTTTGGATTGGAAAGGATTACATTTGGACAGGTGTGTCGATATGAAAGGTTTACATTAGCACAGGTGTGTGGATAGGAAACTTTTGCATTTGGACAGGTGTGTGAATAGGAAAGGATTACATTAGGACAGGTGTGTCGATAGGAACGGTTTAAATTTGGACAGGTGTGTGCATAGGAATCGCTTACATTTCGACAGGTGTGTGGATAGGAATGGTTTACATTAGGACAGGTATGTGGATAGGAATAGTTTACATTTGGACAGATGTGTGGAACGGAACCGTTTACATTAGGAAAGGTGTGTTGATAGGAATGGTTTACATTAGGACAGGTGTGTGGATAGCAATTGTTTATATTTGGACAGGTGTGTGGATAGGAAAGGTTTACATTTGGACAGGTGTGTGCTTAGGAATTGTTTACATTAGGAGAGGTGTGTGGAAAGGAAAGGTTCACATTTGGAAAGGTGTGTGGATAGGAATTGTTTACATTTGGACAGGTGTGTGGACAGGAATTCTTTACATTTGGACAGGTGTGTGGATAGGTAAGGTTTACATTTGGACAGGTGTGTGGATAGGAATGGTTTACATTTGGACAGGTGTGTGGATAGGAACGGTTTACATTTGGACAGGTGTGTGGAAAGGAAAGGTTCAGATTTCTGCAGGTCTGTGGATAGGAATTTTTTACATTTGGACAGCTGTTTGGATAGGAAATTATTACATTTAGACAGGTGTGTGGATAGGTAAGGTTTACATTTGGTCAGGTGTGTCGATAGGAAAGGTTTACATTAGGAGAGGTGTGTGGATAGGAAAGTTTTGCATTTGGACAGGTGTGTGGATAGGAATTGTTCACATTTGGACAGGTGTGTGGATAGGAAAGGATTACATTAGGACAGGTGTGTGGATAGGAGCGGTTTAAATTTGGACAGGTGTGTGCATAGGAATTGGTTACATTTGGACAGGTGTGTGGATAGGAATTGTTTACATTTGGACAGGTGTGCGGATCGGAAAGGTTGACATTTGGGCAGGTGTGTGGATAGGAATTGTTTACATTTGGACAGGTGTGTGGATAGGAAAGGCTTACATTAGGACAGGTGTGTGGATAGGAATTGTTTACATTAGGACAGGTGTGTGGATAGCAATTTTTTATATTTGGACAGGTGTGTGGATAGGAAAGGTTTACATTTGGACAGGTGTGTGCTTAGGAATTGTTTACATTAGGAGAGGTGTGTGGAAAGGAAAGGTTCACATTTGGACAGGTGTGTGGATAGGAATTGTTTACATTTGGACAGGTGTGTGGACAGGAATTGTTTACATTTGGACAGGTGTGTGGATAGGTAAGGTTTACATTTGGACAGGTGTGTGGATAGGAACGGTTTACATTTGGACAGGTGTGTGGATAGGAATTTTTTACATTTGGATAGGTATGTGGATAAGAAAGGTTTACATTTGGACAGGTGTGTGGAAAGGAAAGGTTCAGATTTCTGCAGGTCTGTGGATAGGAATTTTTTACATTTGGACAGCTGTTTGGATAGGAAATTATTACATTTAGACAGGTGTGTGGATAGGTAAGGTTTACATTTGGTCAGGTGTGTCGATAGGAAAGGTTTACATTAGGACAGGTGTGTGGATAGGAAAGTTTTGCATTTGGACAGGTGTGTGGATAGGAATTGTTCACATTTGGACAGGTGTATGGATAGGAAAGGATTACATTAGGACAGGTGTGTGGATAGGAGCGGTTTAAATTTGGACAGGTGTGTGCATAGGAATTGGTTAGATTTGGACAGGTGTGTGGATAGGAATTGTTTACATTTGGACAGGTGTGCGGATCGGAAAGGTTGACATTTGGACAGGTGTGTGGATAGGAAAGGCTTACATTAGCACAGGTGTGTGGATAGGAAAGGTTTACATTTGGATAGGTGAGTGGAAAGCAAAGATTTACATTAGGACAGGTGTGTGGAAAGGAAAGATTTACATTAGGAAAGGTGTGTGGAATGGAAACGTTCACATTTCGAGAGGTGTGCGGATAGGAATTCTTTACATTAGGAACAGTGTGTGGATAAGAATTGTTTACATTTGGACAGGTGTATGGATAGGAATTGTTTACATTTGGACAGGTATGTGGATAGGAACGGTTTACATTTGGACAGGTGTGTGGATAGGAATTGTTTACATTTGGACTGGTGTGTGGATAAGAAAGTTTTACATTTGGACAGCTGTGTGGAAAGGAAAGGTTCAGATTTGGACAGGTGTGTGGATAGGAATTGTTTACATTTGGACAGGTGTTTGGATTGGAAAGGATTACATTTGGACAGGTGTGTCGATATGAAAGGTTTACATTAGCACAGGTGTGTGGATAGGAAACTTTTGCATTTGGACAGGTGTGTGAATAGGAAAGGATTACATTAGGACAG
This sequence comes from Mobula birostris, assembly GCF_030028105.1. Lineage (NCBI taxonomy): Eukaryota > Metazoa > Chordata > Chondrichthyes > Myliobatiformes > Myliobatidae > Mobula > Mobula birostris. The sequence continues at coordinate 64,041,864 of NC_092393.1, read as the reverse complement.
GTGTGTCGATAGGAACGGTTTAAATTTGGACAGGTGTGTGCATAGGAATCGCTTACATTTCGACAGGTGTGTGGATAGGAATGGTTTACATTAGGACAGGTATGTGGATAGGAATAGTTTACATTTGGACAGATGTGTGGAACGGAACCGTTTACATTAGGAAAGGTGTGTTGATAGGAATGGTTTACATTAGGACAGGTGTGTGGATAGCAATTGTTTATATTTGGACAGGTGTGTGGATAGGAAAGGTTTACATTTGGACAGGTGTGTGCTTAGGAATTGTTTACATTAGGAGAGGTGTGTGGAAAGGAAAGGTTCACATTTGGAAAGGTGTGTGGATAGGAATTGTTTACATTTGGACAGGTGTGTGGACAGGAATTCTTTACATTTGGACAGGTGTGTGGATAGGTAAGGTTTACATTTGGACAGGTGTGTGGATAGGAATGGTTTACATTTGGACAGGTGTGTGGATAGGAACGGTTTACATTTGGACAGGTGTGTGGAAAGGAAAGGTTCAGATTTCTGCAGGTCTGTGGATAGGAATTTTTTACATTTGGACAGCTGTTTGGATAGGAAATTATTACATTTAGACAGGTGTGTGGATAGGTAAGGTTTACATTTGGTCAGGTGTGTCGATAGGAAAGGTTTACATTAGGAGAGGTGTGTGGATAGGAAAGTTTTGCATTTGGACAGGTGTGTGGATAGGAATTGTTCACATTTGGACAGGTGTGTGGATAGGAAAGGATTACATTAGGACAGGTGTGTGGATAGGAGCGGTTTAAATTTGGACAGGTGTGTGCATAGGAATTGGTTACATTTGGACAGGTGTGTGGATAGGAATTGTTTACATTTGGACAGGTGTGCGGATCGGAAAGGTTGACATTTGGGCAGGTGTGTGGATAGGAATTGTTTACATTTGGACAGGTGTGTGGATAGGAAAGGCTTACATTAGGACAGGTGTGTGGATAGGAATTGTTTACATTAGGACAGGTGTGTGGATAGCAATTTTTTATATTTGGACAGGTGTGTGGATAGGAAAGGTTTACATTTGGACAGGTGTGTGCTTAGGAATTGTTTACATTAGGAGAGGTGTGTGGAAAGGAAAGGTTCACATTTGGACAGGTGTGTGGATAGGAATTGTTTACATTTGGACAGGTGTGTGGACAGGAATTGTTTACATTTGGACAGGTGTGTGGATAGGTAAGGTTTACATTTGGACAGGTGTGTGGATAGGAACGGTTTACATTTGGACAGGTGTGTGGATAGGAATTTTTTACATTTGGATAGGTATGTGGATAAGAAAGGTTTACATTTGGACAGGTGTGTGGAAAGGAAAGGTTCAGATTTCTGCAGGTCTGTGGATAGGAATTTTTTACATTTGGACAGCTGTTTGGATAGGAAATTATTACATTTAGACAGGTGTGTGGATAGGTAAGGTTTACATTTGGTCAGGTGTGTCGATAGGAAAGGTTTACATTAGGACAGGTGTGTGGATAGGAAAGTTTTGCATTTGGACAGGTGTGTGGATAGGAATTGTTCACATTTGGACAGGTGTATGGATAGGAAAGGATTACATTAGGACAGGTGTGTGGATAGGAGCGGTTTAAATTTGGACAGGTGTGTGCATAGGAATTGGTTAGATTTGGACAGGTGTGTGGATAGGAATTGTTTACATTTGGACAGGTGTGCGGATCGGAAAGGTTGACATTTGGACAGGTGTGTGGATAGGAAAGGCTTACATTAGCACAGGTGTGTGGATAGGAAAGGTTTACATTTGGATAGGTGAGTGGAAAGCAAAGATTTACATTAGGACAGGTGTGTGGAAAGGAAAGATTTACATTAGGAAAGGTGTGTGGAATGGAAACGTTCACATTTCGAGAGGTGTGCGGATAGGAATTCTTTACATTAGGAACAGTGTGTGGATAAGAATTGTTTACATTTGGACAGGTGTGTGGATTGGAATTATTTACATTTGGACAGGTGTGTGGATAGGAACGGTTTACATTTGGACAGGTGTGTGGATAGGAATTGTTTACATTAGGACAGGTGTGTGGATAGCAATTTTTTATATTTGGACAGGTGTGTGGATAGGAAAGGTTTACATTTGGATAGGTGTGTGCTTAGGAATTGTTTACATTAGGAGAGGTGTGTGGAAAGGAAAGGTTCACATTTGGACAGGTGTGTGGATAGGAATTGTTTACATTTGGACAGGTGTGTGGACAGGAATTGTTTACATTTGGACAGGTGTGTGGATAGGTAAGGTTTACATTTGGACAGGTGTGTGGATAGGAACGGTTTACATTTGGACAGGTGTGTGGATAGGAATTTTTTACATTTGGATAGGTATGTGGATAAGAAAGGTTTACATTTGGACAGGTGTGTGGAAAGGAAAGGTTCAGATTTCTGCAGGTCTGTGGATAGGAATTTTTTACATTTGGACAGCTGTTTGGATAGGAAATTATTACATTTAGACAGGTGTGTGGATAGGTAAGGTTTACATTTGGTCAGGTGTGTCGATAGGAAAGGTTTACATTAGGACAGGTGTGTGGATAGGAAAGTTTTGCATTTGGACAGGTGTGTGGATAGGAATTGTTCACATTTGGACAGGTGTATGGATAGGAAAGGATTACATTAGGACAGGTGTGTGGATAGGAGCGGTTTAAATTTGGACAGGTGTGTGCATAGGAATTGGTTAGATTTGGACAGGTGTGTGGATAGGAAAGGCTTACATTAGGACAGGTGTGTGGATAGGAAAGGTTTACATTTGGATAGGTGAGTGGAAAGCAAAGATTTACATTAGGACAGGTGTGTGGAAAGGAAAGATTTACATTAGGAAAGGTGTGTGGAAAGGAAACGTTCACATTTCGAGAGGTGTGCGGATAGGAATTCTTTACATTAGGAACAGCGTGTGGATAAGAATTGTTTACATTTGGACAGGTGTGTGGATTGGAATTATTTACATTTGGACAGGTGTGTGGATAGGAACGGTTTACATTTGGACAGGTGTGTGGATAGGAATTGTTTACATTTGGACAGGTGTGTGGATAGGAATTGTTTACATTTGGACAGGTATGTGGATAGGAACGGTTTACATTTGGACAGGTGTGTGGATAGGAATTGTTTACATTTGGACTGGTGTGTGGATACGAATTGTTCACATTTGGAAAGGTGGGTGGATACGAATTGTTCACATTTGGACTGGTGTGTGGAAGGGAAGGATTCACATTTGGACAGGTGTGTGGATAGGAATTGTTTACATTCGGAGAGTATTGTGGATAGGAAAGGTTTTCATTTAGACAGGTGTGTGGATAGGAACGGGTTACATTTGGACAGGTGTGTGGATAGGAATTGTTACATTTGGACAGGTGTGTAGATTGGAAAGGTTTACATTTGGACAGGTGTGTGGATATGAAAGGTTTACATTAGGACAGGTGTGTTGATAGGAAAGTTTTCCATTTGGACAGGTGTGTGGATAAGAATTGTTTACATTTGGACAGGTGTGTGGATAGGAATTGTTTACATTTGGACAGGTGCGTGGATAGGAATTGTTTACATTTGGACTGGTGTGTGGATAAGAAAGTTTTACATTTGGACAGCTGTGTGGAAAGGAAAGGTTCAGATTTGGACAGGTGTGTGGATAGGAATTGTTTACATTTGGACAGGTGTTTGGATTGGAAAGGATTACATTTGGACAGGTGTGTCGATATGAAAGGTTTACATTAGCACAGGTGTGTGGATAGGAAACTTTTGCATTTGGACAGGTGTGTGAATAGGAAAGGATTACATTAGGACAGGTGTGTCGATAGGAACGGTTTAAATTTGGACAGGTGTGTGCATAGGAATCGCTTACATTTCGACAGGTGTGTGGATAGGAATGGTTTACATTAGGACAGGTATGTGGATAGGAATAGTTTACATTTGGACAGATGTGTGGAACGGAACCGTTTACATTAGGAAAGGTGTGTTGATAGGAATGGTTTACATTAGGACAGGTGTGTGGATAGCAATTGTTTATATTTGGACAGGTGTGTGGATAGGAAAGGTTTACATTTGGACAGGTGTGTGCTTAGGAATTGTTTACATTAGGAGAGGTGTGTGGAAAGGAAAGGTTCACATTTGGAAAGGTGTGTGGATAGGAATTGTTTACATTTGGACAGGTGTGTGGACAGGAATTCTTTACATTTGGACAGGTGTGTGGATAGGTAAGGTTTACATTTGGACAGGTGTGTGGATAGGAATGGTTTACATTTGGACAGGTGTGTGGATAGGAACGGTTTACATTTGGACAGGTGTGTGGAAAGGAAAGGTTCAGATTTCTGCAGGTCTGTGGATAGGAATTTTTTACATTTGGACAGCTGTTTGGATAGGAAATTATTACATTTAGACAGGTGTGTGGATAGGTAAGGTTTACATTTGGTCAGGTGTGTCGATAGGAAAGGTTTACATTAGGAGAGGTGTGTGGATAGGAAAGTTTTGCATTTGGACAGGTGTGTGGATAGGAATTGTTCACATTTGGACAGGTGTGTGGATAGGAAAGGATTACATTAGGACAGGTGTGTGGATAGGAGCGGTTTAAATTTGGACAGGTGTGTGCATAGGAATTGGTTACATTTGGACAGGTGTGTGGATAGGAATTGTTTACATTTGGACAGGTGTGCGGATCGGAAAGGTTGACATTTGGGCAGGTGTGTGGATAGGAATTGTTTACATTTGGACAGGTGTGTGGATAGGATAGGCTTACATTAGGACAGGTGTGTGGATAGGAATTGTTTACATTAGGACAGGTGTGTGGATAGCAATTTTTTATATTTGGACAGGTGTGTGGATAGGAAAGGTTTACATTTGGACAGGTGTGTGCTTAGGAATTGTTTACATTTGGACTGGTGTGTGGATACGAATTGTTCACATTTGGAAAGGTGGGTGGATACGAATTGTTCACATTTGGACTGGTGTGTGGAAGGGAAGGATTCACATTTGGACAGGTGTGTGGATAGGAATTGTTTACATTCGGAGAGTATTGTGGATAGGAAAGGTTTTCATTTAGACAGGTGTGTGGATAGGAACGGGTTACATTTGGACAGGTGTGTGGATAGGAATTGTTACATTTGGACAGGTGTGTAGATTGGAAAGGTTTACATTTGGACAGGTGTGTGGATATGAAAGGTTTACATTAGGACAGGTGTGTTGATAGGAAAGTTTTCCATTTGGACAGGTGTGTGGATAAGAATTGTTTACATTTGGACAGGTGTGTGGATAGGAATTGTTTACATTTGGACAGGTGCGTGGATAGGAATTGTTTACATTTGGACTGGTGTGTGGATAAGAAAGTTTTACATTTGGACAGCTGTGTGGAAAGGAAAGGTTCAGATTTGGACAGGTGTGTGGATAGGAATTGTTTACATTTGGACAGGTGTTTGGATTGGAAACGATTACATTTGGACAGGTGTGTCGATATGAAAGGTTTACATTAGCACAGGTGTGTGGATAGGAAACTTTTGCATTTGGACAGGTGTGTGAATAGGAAAGGATTACATTAGGACAGGTGTGTCGATAGGAACGGTTTAAATTTGGACAGGTGTGTGCATAGGAATCGCTTACATTTCGACAGGTGTGTGGATAGGAATGGTTTACATTAGGACAGGTATGTGGATAGGAATAGTTTACATTTGGACAGATGTGTGGAACGGAACCGTTTACATTAGGAAAGGTGTGTTGATAGGAATGGTTTACATTAGGACAGGTGTGTGGATAGCAATTGTTTATATTTGGACAGGTGTGTGGATAGGAAAGGTTTACATTTGGACAGGTGTGTGCTTAGGAATTGTTTACATTAGGAGAGGTGTGTGGAAAGGAAAGGTTCACATTTGGAAAGGTGTGTGGATAGGAATTGTTTACATTTGGACAGGTGTGTGGACAGGAATTCTTTACATTTGGACAGGTGTGTGGATAGGTAAGGTTTACATTTGGACAGGTGTGTGGATAGGAATGGTTTACATTTGGACAGGTGTGTGGATAGGAACGGTTTACATTTGGACAGGTGTGTGGAAAGGAAAGGTTCAGATTTCTGCAGGTCTGTGGATAGGAATTTTTTACATTTGGACAGCTGTTTGGATAGGAAATTATTACATTTAGACAGGTGTGTGGATAGGTAAGGTTTACATTTGGTCAGGTGTGTCGATAGGAAAGGTTTACATTAGGAGAGGTGTGTGGATAGGAAAGTTTTGCATTTGGACAGGTGTGTGGATAGGAATTGTTCACATTTGGACAGGTGTGTGGATAGGAAAGGATTACATTAGGACAGGTGTGTGGATAGGAGCGGTTTAAATTTGGACAGGTGTGTGCATAGGAATTGGTTACATTTGGACAGGTGTGTGGATAGGAATTGTTTACATTTGGACAGGTGTGCGGATCGGAAAGGTTGACATTTGGGCAGGTGTGTGGATAGGAATTGTTTACATTTGGACAGGTGTGTGGATAGGAAAGGCTTACATTAGGACAGGTGTGTGGATAGGAATTGTTTACATTAGGACAGGTGTGTGGATAGCAATTTTTTATATTTGGACAGGTGTGTGGATAGGAAAGGTTTACATTTGGACAGGTGTGTGCTTAGGAATTGTTTACATTAGGAGAGGTGTGTGGAAAGGAAAGGTTCACATTTGGACAGGTGTGTGGATAGGAATTGTTTACATTTGGACAGGTGTGTGGACAGGAATTGTTTACATTTGGACAGGTGTGTGGATAGGTAAGGTTTACATTTGGACAGGTGTGTGGATAGGAACGGTTTACATTTGGACAGGTGTGTGGATAGGAATTTTTTACATTTGGATAGGTATGTGGATAAGAAAGGTTTACATTTGGACAGGTGTGTGGAAAGGAAAGGTTCAGATTTCTGCAGGTCTGTGGATAGGAATTTTTTACATTTGGACAGCTGTTTGGATAGGAAATTATTACATTTAGACAGGTGTGTGGATAGGTAAGGTTTACATTTGGTCAGGTGTGTCGATAGGAAAGGTTTACATTAGGAGAGGTGTGTGGATAGGAAAGTTTTGCATTTGGACAGGTGTGTGGATAGGAATTGTTCACATTTGGACAGGTGTGTGGATAGGAAAGGATTACATTAGGACAGGTGTGTGGATAGGAGCGGTTTAAATTTGGACAGGTGTGTGCATAGGAATTGGTTACATATGGACAGGTGTGTGGATAGGAATTGTTTACATTTGGACAGGTGTGCGGATCGGAAAGGTTGACATTTGGGCAGGTGTGTGGATAGGAATTGTTTACATTTGGACAGGTGTGTGGATAGGAAAGGCTTACATTAGGACAGGTGTGTGGATAGGAATTGTTTACATTAGGACAGGTGTGTGGATAGCAATTTTTTATATTTGGACAGGTGTGTGGATAGGAAAGGTTTACATTTGGACAGGTGTGTGCTTAGGAATTGTTTACATTAGGAGAGGTGTGTGGAAAGGAAAGGTTCACATTTGGACAGGTGTGTGGATAGGAATTGTTTACATTTGGACAGGTGTGTGGACAGGAATTGTTTACATTTGGACAGGTGTGTGGATAGGTAAGGTTTACATTTGGACAGGTGTGTGGATAGGAACGGTTTACATTTGGACAGGTGTGTGGATAGGAATTTTTTACATTTGGATAGGTATGTGGATAAGAAAGGTTTACATTTGGACAGGTGTGTGGAAAGGAAAGGTTCAGATTTCTGCAGGTCTGTGGATAGGAATTTTTTACATTTGGACAGCTGTTTGGATAGGAAATTATTACATTTAGACAGGTGTGTGGATAGGTAAGGTTTACATTTGGTCAGGTGTGTCGATAGGAAAGGTTTACATTAGGACAGGTGTGTGGATAGGAAAGTTTTGCATTTGGACAGGTGTGTGGATAGGAATTGTTCACATTTGGACAGGTGTATGGATAGGAAAGGATTACATTAGGACAGGTGTGTGGATAGGAGCGGTTTAAATTTGGACAGGTGTGTGCATAGGAATTGGTTAGATTTGGACAGGTGTGTGGATAGGAATTGTTTACATTTGGACAGGTGTGCGGATCGGAAAGGTTGACATTTGGACAGGTGTGTGGATAGGAAAGGCTTACATTAGGACAGATGTGTGGATAGGAAAGGTTTACATTTGGATAGGTGAGTGGAAAGCAAAGATTTACATTAGGACAGGTGTGTGGAAAGGAAAGATTTACATTAGGAAAGGTGTGTGGAAAGGAAACGTTCACATTTCGAGAGGTGTGCGGATAGGAATTCTTTACATTAGGAACAGTGTGTGGATAAGAATTGTTTACATTTGGACAGGTGTGTGGATTGGAATTATTTACATTTGGACAGGTGTGTGGATAGGAACGGTTTACATTTGGACAGGTGTGTGGATAGGAATTGTTTACATTTGGACAGGTGTGTGGATAGGAATTGTTTACATTTGGACAGGTATGTGGATAGGAACGGTTTACATTTGGACAGGTGTGTGGATAGGAATTGTTTACATTTGGACTGGTGTGTGGATACGAATTGTTCACATTTGGAAAGGTGGGTGGATACGAATTGTTCACATTTGGACTGGTGTGTGGAAGGGAAGGATTCACATTTGGACAGGTGTGTGGATAGGAATTGTTTACATTCGGAGAGTATTGTGGATAGGAAAGGTTTTCATTTAGACAGGTGTGTGGATAGGAACGGGTTACATTTGGACAGGTGTGTGGATAGGAATTGTTACATTTGGACAGGTGTGTAGATTGGAAAGGTTTACATTTGGACAGGTGTGTGGATATGAAAGGTTTACATTAGGACAGGTGTGTTGATAGGAAAGTTTTCCATTTGGACAGGTGTGTGGATAAGAATTGTTTACATTTGGACAGGTGTGTGGATAGGAATTGTTTACATTTGGACAGGTGCGTGGATAGGAGTTGTTACATTTGGACAGGTGTGTGGATAGGAACGTTTTACATTTGGACAGGTGTGTGGGTAGGTAAGGTTCACATTTGGACAGGTGTGTGGAAAGGAAAGGTTCACATTTGGACAGGTGTGTGGATAGGAACGGTTTACATTTGGACAGGTGTGTGGATAGGAATTCTTTACATTAGGAACAGTGTGTGGATAAGAATTGTTTACATTTGGACAGGTGTGTGGACTGGAAAGGTTTCCATTTGGACAGGTGTGTGGATAGGAATCGTTTACATTAGGACAGGTATGTGGATAGGAATTATTTACATTTGGACAGGTGTGTGGATAGGAAAGGTTTACATTTGCACAGGTCTGGGGAAAGGAAAGGTTCACATTCAGACAGGTGTGTGGATTGGAACGGTTTACATTTGGACAGGTGTGTGGATAGGAATTGTTTACATTTGGACAGGAGTGTGGATAGGAATTGTTTACATTTGGACAGGTGTGTGGATAGGAAAGGTTTACATTTGCACAGGTGTGGGGAAAGGAAAGGTTCACATTCGGACAGGTGTGTGGATAGGAACGGTTTACATTTGGACAGGTGTGTGGATAGGAATTGTTTACATTTGGACAGGTGTGTAGATTGGAAAGGTTTACATTTGGACAGGTGTGTGGATATGAAAGGTTTACATTAGGACAGGTGTGTTGATAGGAAAGTTTTCCATTTGGACAGGTGTGTGGATAAGAATTGTTTACATTTGGACAGGTGTGTGGATAGGAATTGTTTACATTCGGACAGGATTGTGGATAGGAATGGTTTTCATTTAGACAGGTGTGTGGATAGGAATTGCTTACATTTGGACAGGTGTGTGGTTAGGAACGGTTTACATTTGGACAGGTGCGTGGATAGGAGTTGTTACATTTGGACAGGTGTGTGGATAGGAACGTTTTACATTTCGACAGGTGTGTGGGTAGGTAAGGTTTACATTTGGACGGGTGTGTGGAAAGGAAAGGTTCACATTTGGACAGGTGTGTGGATAGGAACGGTTTACATTTGGACAGGTGTGTGGATAGGAATTCTTTACATTAGGAACAGTGTGTGGATAAGAATTGTTTACATTTGGACAGGTGTGTGGACTGGAAAGGTTTACATTTGGACAGGTGTGTGGATAGGAATTGTTTACATTAGGACAGGTATGTGGATAGGAATTATTTACATTTGGACAGGTGTGTGGATAGGAAAGGTTTACATTTGCACAGGTCTGGGGAAAGAAAAGGTTCACATTCGGACAGGTGTGTGGATAGGAACGGTTTACATTTGGACAGGTGTGTGGATAGGAATTGTTTACATTTGGACAGGAGTGTGGATAGGAATTGTTTACATTTGGACAGGTGTGTGGATAGGAAAGGTTTACATTTGCACAGGTGTGGGGAAAGGAATGGTTCACATTCGGACAGGTGTGTGGATAGGAACGGTTTACATTTGGACAGGTGTGTGGATAGGAAAGGTTTACATTTGCACAGGTGTGGGGAAAGGAAAGGTTCACATTCGGACAGGTGTGTGGATAGGAACGGTTTACATTTGGACAGGTGTGTGGATAGGAATTGTTTACATTAGGACAGGTGTGTATATAGCAATTGTTTACATTCGGACAGGTGTGTGGATAGGAACGATTTAGATTTGGACAGGTGTGTGGATAGGAAAGCTTTACATTAGGACAGGTGTGTGGATAGGAAAGGTTTACATTCGGACAGGTCTGTGTTTAGGAATTGTTTACATTTGCACAGGTGTGTGGAAAGGAAAGGTTCAGATTTGGACAGATGTGTAGATAGCAAATGTTTACATTAGGAGAGGTGTGTGGAAAGGAAAGCTTTACATTAGGACAGGTGTGTGGATAGGAATTGTTTACACTTGGACAGGTGTGTGGATAGCAAAGGATTACATTTGGACAGGTGTGTGGATAGGTAAGGGTTACATTTGAACACGTGTGTCGATAGGGAAGGTTTACATTAGGACAGATGTGTGGATAGGAAAGGTTTACATTTGAACAGGTGTGTGGAAAGGAAAGGTTCACATTTGGACAGGTGTGTGGATAGGAACGGTTTACATTTGGACACGTGTGTGGATAGGAATTGTTTACATTAGGAACAGTGTGTGGATCAGAATTGTTTACCTTTGGACAGGTGTGTGGATTGGAAAGGTTTACATTTGGACAGGTGTGTGGATAGGAATGGTTTACATTAGGACAGGTATGTGGATAGGAATTGTTTACATTTGGACAGGTGTGTGGATAGGAAAGGTTTATATTTGGACAGGGGTGTGGAAAGGAAAGGTTCACATTCGGACAGGTGTGTGGATAGGAACGGTTTACATTTGGACAGGTGTGTGGATAGGAATTGTTACATTTGGACAGGTGTGTGGATAGGAACAGTTTACATTTGGACAGGTGTGTGGATAGGAAAGGTTTATATTTGGACAGGTGTGTGGAAAGGAAAGGTTGACGTTTTGACAGGTGTGTGTTTAGGAATTGTTTACATCTGCACAGGTATGTGGATAAGAAAGCTTTACATTAGGACAGGTGTGCGGATAGGGAAGGTTTACATTTGGACAGGTGTGTGGATATTGAAGGTTTACATTTGGACAGGTGAGTGGATAGCAATTGTTTACGTTTGGACAGGTGTGTGGATAGGAACCGTTTACATTAGGAAAGGTGTGTGGATAGGAATGGTTTACATTAGGACAGGTGTGTGGATAGGAATTGTTTACATTAGGACAGGTGTGTGGATAGGAAAGGTTCACATTCGGACAGGTGTGTGGATTGGAACAGTTTACATTTGGACAGGTGTGTGGATAGGAAAGGTTTATATTTGGACAGGTGTGTGGAAAGGAAAGGTTCACGTTTGGACAGTTGTGTGTTTAGGAATTGTTTACATTTGCACAGGTATGTGGATAGGAAAGCTTTACATTAGGACAGGTGTGTGGATAATAAAGGTTTACATTTGGACAGGTGTGTGGATAGGAATTGTTTACATTTGGACAGGTGTGTGGAAAGGAAAGGTTCAGATTTGGACAGGTGTGTGGATAGGAATTGTTTACATTTGGATAGGTGTTTGGATAGGAAAGGATTACATTTGGACAGGTGTGTGGATAGAAACCGTTTACATTAGGAAAGGTGTGCGGAAAGGAATGGTTTACATTAGTTCAGGTGTGTGGATAGGAATTGTTTACATATGGACTGGTGTGTGGATAAGAAAGGTTTACATTTGGACAGGTGTGTGGAAAGGAAAGGTTCAGATTTGGACAGGTGTGTGGATAGGAATTGTTTACATTTGGATAGGTGTTTGGATAGGAAAGGCTTACATTTGGACAGGTGTGTGGATAGAAACCGTTTACATTAGGAAAGGTGTGTGGATAGGAATGGTTTGCATTAGTACAGGTGTGTGGATAGGAATTGTTTACATTAGGAACAGTGTGTGGATAAGAATTGTTTACATTTGGACAGGTATGTGGATTGGAAAGGTTAACATTTGGAGAGGTGTGTGGATAGGAATAGTTTACATTAGGACAGGTATGTGGATAGGAATTGTTTACATTTGGACAGGTGTGTGGATAGGAAAGGTTTATATTTGGACAGGGGTGTGGAAAGGAAAGGTTCACATTAGGACAAGTGTGTGGATAGGAACAGTTTACATTTGGACAGGTGTGTGCATAGGAACTTTCTACATTTGGACAGGTGTGTGGATATTGAAGGTTTACGTTTGGACAGGTGAGTCGATAGCAATTGTTTACATTTGGACAGGTGTGTGGATAGGAACCGTTTACATTAGGAAAGATGTGTGGATAGGAATGGTTTACATTAGTACAGGTGTGTGGATAGGAATTGTTTACATTAGGACAGGTTTGTGTAGATAGCAAATGTTTACATTTGGACTGGTGTGTGGTTAGGAATTGTTTACATTAGGAGAGGTGTGTGGAAAGGAAAGGTTCACATTCGGACAGGTGTGTGGATAGGAACGGTTTACACTTGGACAGGTGTGTGGATAGGAATTGTTACATTTGGACAGGTGTGTGGATAGGAACAGTTTACATTTGGACAGGTGTGTGGATAGGAACGGTTTACATTTGGACAGGTGTGTGGATAGGTAAGGGTTGCATTTGGACACGTGTGTCGATAGGAAAGGTTTACATTAGGACAGATGTGTGGATAGGAAAGGTTTACATTTTGACAGGTGTGTGGATAGGAAAGGTTTATATTTGGACAGGGGTGTGGAAAGGAAAGGTTCACATTCTGACAGGTGTGTGGATAGGAACGGTTTACATTTGGACAGGTGTGTGGATAGGAAAGATTTACATTTGGACAGGTGTGTGGAAAGGAAAGGTTCACGTTTGGACAGCTGTGTGTTTAGGAATTGTTTACATCTGCACAGGTATGTGGATAGGAAAGCTTTACATTAGGACAGGTGTGTGGATATTAAAGGTTTACATTTGGACAGGTGTTTGGATAGGAACGTTTTGCATTTGGACAGTTGTGAGGATAGGAAAGGATTACATTAGGACGGGTGTGTGGATAGGAAAGGTTCAGATTTGGACAGGTGTGTGGATAGGAATTCTTTACATTTGGACAGGTGTTTGGATAGGAAAGGATTACATTTGGACAGGTGTGTGGATAGCTAAGGGTTACATTTGGACAAGTGTGTCGATAGGAAAGGTTTACATTAGGACAGGTGTGTGGATAGGAACGTTTTGCATTTGGACAGTTGTGAGGATAGGAAAGGATTACATTAGGACGGGTGTGTGGATAGGAACGGTTTAAATTTGGACAGGTGTGTGCATAGGAATCGTTTACATTTGGACAGGTGTGTGGATAGGAAAGGTTTACATTTGGACAGGTGTGTGGATTGGAATGGTTTACATTAGGACAGGTATGTGGATAGGAATAGTTTACATTTGGACAGGTGTGTGGATAGGAATGGTTTACATTTGGTCAGGTGTGTGCATAGGAACGGTTTATATTTGGACAGGTGTGTGCATAAGAACTTTTTACATTTGGACAGTTGTGTGGATATTGAAGGTTTACATTTGGAAAGGTGAGTGGATAGCAATTGTTTACATCTGGACAGGTATGTGGATAGGAAAGGTTTACATTTGGACAGGTGTGTGTTTAGGAATTGTTTACATTAGGAGAGGTGTGTGGAAAGGAAAGGTTCACATTCGGACAGGTGTGTGGATAGGAACGGTTTACATTTGGACAGGTGTGTGGATAGGAAAGGTTTACATTTGGACAGGTGTGTGGAAAGGAAAAGTTCACGTTTGGACAGGTGTGTGTTTAGGAATTGTTTACATTTGCACAGGTATGTGGATAGGAAAGCTTTACAATAGGACAGGTGTGTGGATAGGAAAGGTTTACATTTGGACAGGTGTGTGGATAGGAATTGTTTACATTTGGACAGGTGTGTGGATAGGAATTGTTTACATTTGGACAGGTATGTGGATAGGAACGGCTTACATTTCGACAGGTGTGTGGATAGGAATTGTTTACATTTGGACTGCTGTGTGGATAAGAAAGGTTTACATTTGGACAGGTGTGTGGAAAGGAATTGTTTACATTTGGATAGGTGTTAGGATAGGAAAGGATTACATTTGGACACGTGTGTGGATAGGTAAGGGTTACATTTGGACACGTGTGTCGATAGGAAAGGTTTACATTAGGACAGATGTGTGGATAGGAAAGGTTTACATTTGAACAGGTGTGTGGAATGGAAAGGTTCACATTTGGACAGGCGTGTGGATAGGAACGGTTTACATTTGGACACGTGTGTGGATAGGAATGGTTTACATTAGGACAGGTATGTGGATAGGAATAGTTTACATTTGGACAGGTGTGTGGATAGGAATGGTTTACATTTGGTCAGGTGTGTGCATAGGAACGGTTTACATTTGGACAGGTGTGTGCATAGGAACTTTTTACATTTGGACAGGTGTGTGGATATTGAAGGTTTACATTTGGACAGGTGAGTGAATAGCAATTGTTTACATTTGGGCAGGTGTGTGGATAGGAACCGTTTACATTAGGAAAGGTGTGTGGATAGGAATGGTTTACATTAGGACAGGTGTGTGGATAGGAATTGTTTACATTAGGACAGGTGTGTGGTTAGGAATTGTTTACATTAGGAGCGGTGTGTGGAAAGGAAAGGTTCATATTCGGACAGGTGTGTGGATAGGAACGGTTTACATTTGGACAGGTGTGTGGATAGTAAAGGTTTACATTTGGACAGGTGTGTGGAAAGGAAAGGTTCACGTTTGGACAGGTGTGTGGTTAGGAATCGTTTACATTTGGACTGGTGTGTGGATAAGAAAGGTTTACATTTGGACAGGTGTGTGGAAAGGAAAGGTTCAGATTTGGACAGGTGTATGGATAGGAATTGTTTACATTTGGACTGGTGTGTGGATAAGATAGGTTTACATTTGGACAGGTGTGTGGAAAGGAATGGTTCAGATTTGGACAGGTGTGTGGATAGGAATTGTTTACATTTGGATAGGTGTTTGGATAGGAAAGGATTACATTTGGACAGGTGTGTGGATAGGTAAGGGTTACATTTGGACACGTGTGTCGATAGGAAAGGTTTACATTAGGACAGATGTGTGCATAGGAAAGGTTTACATTTGAACAGGTGTGTGGGAAGGAAAGGTTCACATTTGGACAGGTGTGTGGATAGGAACGGTTTACATTTGGACACGTGTGTGGATAGGAATTGTTTACATTAGGAACAGTGTGTGGATCAGAATTGTTTACCTTTGGACAGGTGTGTGGATTGGAAAGGTTTACATTTGGACAGGTGTGTGGATAGGAATGGTTTACATTAGGACAGGTATGTGGATAGGAATTGTTTACATTTGGACAGGTGTGTTAATAGGAAAAGTTTATATTTGGACAGGGGTGTGGAAAGGAAAGGTTCACATTCGGACAGGTGTGTGGATAGGAACGGTTTACATTTGGACAGGTGTGTGGATAGGAATTGTTACATTTGCACAGGTGTGTGGATAGGGACAGTTTACATTTGGACAGGTGTGTGGATAGGAAAGGTTTACATTTGGACAGGTGTGTGGAAAGGAAAGGTTCACGTTTTGACAGGTGTGTGTTTAGGAATTGTTTACATCTGCACAGGTATGTGGATAAGAAAGCTTTACATTAGGACAGGTGTGCGGATAGCGAAGGTTTACATTTGGACAGGTGTGTGGATAGGAATTGTTTACATTTGGACAGGTGTATGGATAGGAATTGTTTACATTTGGACAGGTATGTGGATAGGAACGGGTTACATTTGGACAGGTGTGTGGATAGGTAAGGGTTGCATTTGGACAGTTGTGTGGATACGAAAGGATTATATTAGGACAGGTGTGTGGATAGGAACGGTTTAAATTTGGACAGGTGTGTGGATAGGAATGGTTTACATTAGGACAGGTATGTGGATAGGAATTATTTACATTTGGACAGGTGTGTGGATAGGAAAGGTTTACATTTGCACAGGTGTGGGGAAAGGAAAGGTTCAGATTTGGACAGGTGTGTAGATAGCAATTGTTTACATTTGGACAGGTGTGCGGATAGGAAAGGTTTACATTTGGACAGGTGTGTGGTTAGGAATTGTTTACATTAGGAGAGGTGTGTGGAAAGGAAAGCTTTACATTAGGACAGGTGTGTGGATAGGAAAGGTTTACATTTGGACAGGTGTGTGGATAGGATCGGCTTACATTTGGACAGGTGTGTGGATAGGAATTGTTTACATTTGGACTGGTGTGTGGATAAGAAAGGTTTACATTTGGACAGGTGTGTGGAAAGGAAAGGTTCAGATTTGGACAGGTGTGTGGATAGGAATTGTTTACATTTGGATAGGTGTGTGGATAGGAACCGTTTACATTAGGAAAGGTGTGTGGATAGGAATGGTTTACATTAGGACAGGTGTGTGGATAGGAATTGGTTACATTAGGACAGGTGTGTGGATAGCAATTGTTTACACTTGGACAGGTGTGTGGATAGCAAAGGATTACATTTGGACAGGTGTGTGGATAGGTAAGGGTTACATTTGGACACGTGTGTCGATAGGGAAGGTTTACATTAGGACAGATGTGTGGATAGGAAAGGTTTACATTTGAACAGGTGTGATTAAAGGAAAGGTTCACATTTGGACAGGTGTGTGGATAGGAACGGTTTACAATTGGACACGTGTGTGGATAGGAATTGTTTACATTAGGAACAGTGTGTGGATCAGAATTGTTTACCTTTGGACAGGTGTGTGGATTGGAAAGGTTTACATTTGGACAGGTGTGTGGATAGGAATGGTTTACATTAGGACAGGTATGTGGATAGGAATTGTTTACATTTGGACAGGTGTGTTAATAGGAAAAGTTTATATTTGGACAGGGGTGTGGAAAGGAAAGGTTCACATTCGGACAGGTGTGTGGATAGGAATTGTTACATTTGCACAGGTGTGTGGATAGGAACAGTTTACATTTGGACAGGTGTGTGGATAGGAAAGGTTTACATTTGGACAGGTGTGTGGAAAGGAAAGTTTCACCTTTTGACAGGTGTGTGTTTAGGAATTGTTTACATCTGCACAGGTAAGTGGATAAGAAAGCTTTACATTAGGACAGGTGTGCGGATAGGGAAGGTTTACATTTGGACAGGTGTGTGGATAGGAATTGTTTAAATTTGGACAGGTGTATGGATAGGAATTGTTTACATTTGGACAGGTATGTGGATAGGAACGGGTTACATTTGGACAGGTGTGTGGATAGGTAAGGGTTGCATTTGGACAGTTGTGTGGATACGAAAGGATTACATTAGGACAGGTGTGTGGATAGGAAAGGATTACATTTGGACAGGTGTGCGGATAGGAATGGTTTACATTAGGACAGGTATGTGGATAGGAATTATTTACATTTGGACAGGTGTGTGGATAGGAAAGGTTTACATTTGCACAGGTGTGGGGAAAGGAACGGTTCACATTCGGACAGGTGTGTGGATAGGAACGGTTTACATTTGGACAGGTGTGTGGATAGTAATTGTTTACATTTGGACAGGTGTGTGGATAGGAATTGTTTACATTTGGACAGGTGTGTCGATAGGAAAGGTTTACATTTGCACAGGTGTGGGGAAAGGAAAGGTTCACATTCGGACAGGTGTGTGGAATAGAACGGTTTACATTTGGACAGGTGTGTGGATAGGAATTGTTTATATTTGGACAGGTGTGTGGATAGGAATTGTTTACATTTGGACAGGTGTGTGGATAGGAACGGTTTACATTTGGACAGGTGTGTGGATAGGAATTGTTTACATTTGGACTGGTATGTGGATAAGAAAGGTTTACATTTGGACAGGTGTGTGGAAACGAATTGTTCACATTTGGACAGGTGTGTGGAAGGGAAGGATTCACATTTGGACAGGTGTGTGGATAGGAATTGTTTACATTTGGATAGGTGTGTGGATAGGAACCGTTTACATTAGGAAAGGTGTGTGGATAGGAATGGTTTACATTAGGACAGGTGTGTGGATAAGTATTGTTTACATTAGGACAGGTGTGTAGATAGCAATTGTTTACATTTGGACATGTGTGTGGATAGGAAAGGTTTACATTTGGACAGGTGTGTGGTTAGGAATTGTTTACATTAGGAGAGGTGTGTGGACAGGAAAGGTTCACATTCGGACAGGTGTGTGGATAGGAACGATTTACATTTCGACAGGTGTGTGGATAGGAAAGCTTTACATTAGGACAGGTGTGTGGATAGGAATTGTTTACATTTGGACTGGTGTGTGGATAGGAATTGTTTACATTTGGATAGGTGTGTGGATAGGAACCGTTTACATTAGGAAAGGTATGTGGATAGGAATGGTTTACATTAGGACAGGTGTGTGGATAGGAATTGGTTACATTAGGACAGGTGTGTGGATAGCAATTGTTTACACTTGGACAGGTGTGTGGATAGCAAAGGATTACATTTGGACAGGTGTGTGGATAGATAAGGGTTACATTTGGACACGTGTGTCGATAGGGAAGGTTTACATTAGGACAGATGTGTGGATAGGAAAGGTTTACATTTGAACAGGTGTGTGGAAAGGAAAGGTTCACATTTGGACAGGTGTGTGGATAGGAACGGTTTACATTTGGACACGTGTGTGGATAGGAATTGTTTACATTAGGAACAGTGTGTGGATCAGAATTGTTTACCTTTGGACAGGTGTGTGGATTGGAAAGGTTTACATTTGGACAGGTATGTGGATAGGAATTGTTTACATTTGGACAGGTGTGTGGATAGGAAAGGTTTATATTCGGACAGGGGTGTGGAAAGTAAAGGTTCACATTCGGACAGGTGTGTGGATAGGAACGGTTTAGATTTGGACAGGTGTGTGGATAGGAATTGTTACATTTGGACGGATGTGTGGATAGGAACAGTTTACATTTGGACAGGTGTGTGGATAGGAAAGGTTTACATTTGGACAGGTGTGTGGAAAGGAAAGGTTGACGTTTTGACAGGTGTGTGTTTAGGAATTGTTTACATCTGCACAGGTATGTGGATAAGAAAGCTTTACATTAGGACAGGTGGGCGGATAGGGAAGGTTTACATTTGGACAGGTGTGTGGATATTGAAGGTTTACATTTGGACAGGTGAGTGGATAGCAATTGTTTACGTTTGGACAGGTGTGTGGATAGGAACCGTTTACATTAGGAAAGGTGTGTGGATAGGAATGGTATACATTAGGACAGGTGTGTGGATAGGAATTGTTTACATTAGGACAGGTGTGTGGATAGGAAAGGTTTACATTTGGACATGTGTGTGGTTAGGAATTGTTTACATTAGGAGAGGTGTGTGGAAAGGAAAGGTTCATATTCGGACAGGTGTGTGGATAGGAACGGTTTACATTTGGACAGGTGTGTGGATAGTAAAGGTTTACATTTGGACAGGTGTGTGGAAAGGAAAGGTTCACGTTTGGACAGGAGTGTGTTTAGGAATTGTTTACATTTGCACAGGTATGTGGCTAGGAAAGCTTTACAGTAGAACAGGTGTGTGGATAGGAAAGGTTTACATTTGGGCAGCTCTGTGGATAGGAATTGTTTATATTTGGACAGGTGTGCGGATAGGAATCGTTTACATTTGGACAGGTGTGTGGATAGGAAAGGTTTACATTTGGACAGTTGTGTAGATAGGAAAGAATTACATTAGGACAGGTGTGTGGATAGGAATCGTTTACATTTGGACAGGTGTGTGGATAGGAAAGGTTTACATTTGGACAGGTGTGTGGATAGGAATGGTTTACATTAGGACAGGTATGTGGATAGGAATAGTTTACATTTGGACAGGTGTGTGGATAGGAATGGTTTACATTTGGTCAGCTGTGTGCATAGGAACGGTTTACATTTGGACAGGTGTGTGCATAGGAACTTTTTACATTTGGACAGGTGTGTGGATAGGAAAGGTTTAAATCTGGACAGGTGTGTGGTTAGGAATTGTTTACATCAGGAGAGGTGTGTGGCAAGGAAAGGTTCACATTCGGACAGGTGTGTGGATAGGAACGGTTTACATTTGGACAGGTGTGTGGATAGGAAAAGTTTATATTTGGACAGGTGTGTGGAAAGGAAAGGTTCACGTTTGGACAGGTGTGTGTTTAGGAATTGTTTACATTTGCACAGGTATTTGGATAGGAAAGCTTTACAATAGGACAGGTGTGTGGATAGGAAATGTTTACATTTGGACAGGTGTGTGGATAGGAATTGTTTACATTTGGACAGGTGTGTGGATAGGAATTGTTTACATTTGGACAGGTATGTGGATTGGAACGGCTTACATTTCGATAGGTGTGTGGATAGGAATTGTTTACATTTGGACTGGTGTGTGGATAAGAAAGGTTTACATTTGGACAGGTGTGTGGAAAGGAAAGGTTCAGATTTGGACAGGTGTGTGGATAGGAATTGTTTACATTTGGATAGGTGTTTGGATAGGAAACTATTACATTTGGACACCTGTGTGGATAGGTAAGTGTTACATTTGGACATGTGTGTCGATAGGATAGATTTACATTAGGACAGATGTGTGGATAGGAAAGGTTTACATTTGAACAGGTGTGTGGAATGGAAAGGTTCACATTTGGACAGGCGTGTGGATAGGAACGGTTTACATTTGGACACGTGTGTGGATAGGAATGGTTTACATTAGGACAGGTATGTGGATAGGAATAGTTTACATTTGGACAGGTGTGTGGATAGGAATGGTTTACATTTGGTCAGGTGTGTGCATAGGAACGGTTTACATTTGGACAGGTGTGTGCATAGGAACTTTTTACATTTGGACAGGTGTGTGGATATTGAAGGTTTACATTTGGACAGGTGAGTGAATAGCAATTGTTTACATTTGGACAGGTGTGTGGATACGAATTGTTTACATTAGGACAGGTGTGTGGTTAGGAATTGTTTACATTAGGAGAGGTGTGTGGAAAGGAAAGGTTCATATTCGGACAGGTGTGTGGATAGGAACGGTTTACATTTGGACAGGTGTGTGGATAGTAAAGGTTTACATTTGGACAGGTGTGTGGGAAGGAAAGGTTCACGTTTGGACCGGAGTGTGTTTAGGAATTGTTTACATTTGCACAGGTATGTGGCTAGGAAAGCTTTACAGTAGACCAGGTGTGTGGATAGGAAAGGTTTACATTTGGGCAGGTGTGTGGATAGGAATTGTTTACATTTGGACAGGTGTGTCGATAGGAAAGGTTTACATTTGCACAGGTGTGGGGAAAGGAAAGGTTCACATTCGGACAGGTGTGTGGATAGGAACGGTTTACATTTGGACAGGTGTGTGGATAGGAATTGTTTACATTTGGACAGGTGTGTGGATAGGAATTGTTTACATTAGGACAGGTGTGTGGTTAGGAATTGTTTACATTAGGAGAGGTGTGTGGAAAGGAAAGGTTCATATTCGGACAGGTGTGTGGATAGGAACGGTTTACATTTGGACAGGTGTGTGGATAGTAAAGGTTTACATTTGGACAGGTGTGTGGGAAGGAAAGGTTCACGTTTGGACCGGAGTGTGTTTAGGAATTGTTTACATTTGCACAGGTATGTGGCTAGGAAAGCTTTACAGTAGACCAGGTGTGTGGATAGGAAAGGTTTACATTTGGGCAGGTGTGTGGATAGGAATTGTTTACATTTGGACAGGTGTGTCGATAGGAAAGGTTTACATTTGCACAGGTGTGGGGAAAGGAAAGGTTCACATTCGGACAGGTGTGTGGATAGGAACGGTTTACATTTGGACAGGTGTGTGGATAGGAATTGTTTACATTTGGACAGGTGTGTGGATAGGAATTGTTTACATTTGGACAGGTGTGTGGATAGGAACGGTTTACATTTGGACAGGTGTGTGGATAGGAATTGTTTACATTTGGACAGGTGTGTGGATAGGAATTGTTCACATTTGGACAGGTGTGTGGATAGGAACGGTTTACATTTGGACAGCTGTGTGGATATTTAAGGTTTACATTTGGACAGGTGAGTGGATAGCAATTGTTTACGTTTGGACAGGTGTGTGGATAGGAACCGTTTATATTAGGAAAGGTGTGTGGATAGGAATGGTTTACATTAGGACAGTTGTGTGGATAGGAATTGTTTACATTAGGACAGGTGTGTGGATAGGAAAGGTTTACATTTGGACATGTGTGTGGTTAGGAATTGTTTACATTAGGAGAGGTGTGTGGAAAGGAAAGGTGCATATTCGGACAGGTGTGTGGATAGGAACGGTTTACATTTGGACAGGTGTGTGGATAGTAAAGGTTTACATTTGGACAGGTGTGTGGAAAGGAAAGGTTCACGTTTGGACAGGAGTGTGTTTAGGAATTGTTTACATTTGCACAGGTATGTGGCTAGGAAAGCTTTACAGTAGAACAGGTGTGTGGATAGGAAAGGTTTACATTTGGGCAGCTGTGTGGATAGGAATTGTTTATATTTGGACAGGTGTGCGGATAGGAATCGTTTACATTTGGACAGGTGTGTGGATAGGAAAGGTTTACATTTGGACAGTTGTGTAGATAGGAAAGGATTACATTAGGACAGGTGTGTGGATAGGAATCGTTTACATTTGGACAGGTGTGTGGATAGGAAAGGTTTACATTTGGACAGGTGTGTGGATAGGAATGGTTTACATTAGGACAGGTATGTGGATAGGAATAGTTTACATTTGGACAGGTGTGTGGATAGGAATGGTTTACATTTGGTCAGCTGTGTGCATAGGAACGGTTTACATTTGGACAGGTGTGTGCATAGGAACTTTTTACATTTGGACAGGTGTGTGGATATTGAAGGTTTACATTTGGAAAGGTGAGTGGATAGCAATTGTTTACATTTGGACAGGTATGTGGATAGGAAAGGTTTAAATTTGGACAGGTGTGTGGTTAGGAATTGTTTACATTAGGAGAGGTGTGTGGAAAGGAAAGGTTCACATTCGGACAGGTGTGTGGATAGGAACGGTTTACATTTGGACAGGTGTGTGGATAGGAAAAGTTTACATTTGGACAGGTGT
Organism: Mobula birostris; assembly: GCF_030028105.1. Taxonomy (NCBI): domain Eukaryota; kingdom Metazoa; phylum Chordata; class Chondrichthyes; order Myliobatiformes; family Myliobatidae; genus Mobula; species Mobula birostris. The sequence continues at coordinate 64,018,405 of NC_092393.1, read as the reverse complement.
GTGGAAAGGAAAGGTTCACGTTTGGACAGGTGTGTGTTTAGGAATTGTTTACATTTGCACAGGTATTTGGATAGGAAAGCTTTACAATAGGACAGGTGTGTGGATAGGAAATGTTTACATTTGGACAGGTGTGTGGATAGGAATTGTTTACATTTGGACAGGTGTGTGGATAGGAATTGTTTACATTTGGACAGGTATGTGGATTGGAACGGCTTACATTTCGATAGGTGTGTGGATAGGAATTGTTTACATTTGGACTGGTGTGTGGATAAGAAAGGTTTACATTTGGACAGGTGTGTGGAAAGAAAAGGTTCAGATTTGGACAGGTGTGTGGATCGGAATTGTTTACATTTGGATAGGTGTTTGGATAGGAAACTATTACATTTGGACACGTGTGTGGATAGGATAGATTTACATTAGGACAGATGTGTGGATAGGAAAGGTATACATTTGAACAGGTGTGTTGAATGGAAAGGTGCACATTTGGACAGGCGTGTGGATAGGAACGGTTTACATTTGGACACGTGTGTGGATAGGAATGGTTTACATTAGGACAGGTATGTGGATAGGAATAGTTTACATTTGGACAGGTGTGTGGATAGGAATGGTTTACATTTGGTCAGGTGTGTGCATAGGAACGGTTTACATTTGGACAGGTGTGTGCATAGGAACTTTTTACATTTGGACAGGTGTGTGGATATTGAAGGTTTACATTTGGACAGGTGAGTGAATAGCAATTGTTTACATTTGGACAGGTGTGTGGATAGGAACCGTTTACATTAGGAAAGGTGTGTGGATAGGAATGGTTTACTTTAGGACAGGTGTGTGGATAGGAATTGTTTACATTAGGACAGGTGTGTGGTTAGGAATTGTTTACATTAGGAGAGGTGTGTGGAAAGGAAAGGTTCATATTCGGACAGGTGTGTGGATAGGAACGGTTTACATTTGGACAGGTGTGTGGATAGTAAAGGTTTACATTTGGACAGGTGTGTGGGAAGGAAAGGTTCACGTTTGGACCGGAGTGTGTTTAGGAATTGTTTACATTTGCACAGGTATGTGGCTAGGAAAGCTTTACAGTAGAACAGGTGTGTGGATAGGAAAGGTTTACATTTGGGCAGGTGTGTGGATAGGAATTGTTTACATTTGGACAGGTGTGTCGATAGGAAAGGTTTACATTTGCACAGGTGTGGGGAAAGGAAAGGTTCACATTCGGACAGGTGTGTGGATAGGAACGGTTTACATTTGGACAGGTGTGTGGATAGGAATTGTTTACATTTGGACAGGTGTGTGGATAGGAATTGTTTACATTTGGACAGGTGTGTGGATAGGAACGGTTTACATTTGGACAGGTGTGTGGATAGGAATTGTTTACATTTGGACTGGTGTGTGGATAAGAAAGGTTTACATTTGGACAGGTGTGTGGAAACGAATTGTTCACATTTGGACAGGTGTGTGGAAGGGAAGGATTCACATTTGGACAGGTGTGTGGATAGGAATTGTTTACATTTGGATAGGTGTGTGGATAGGAACCGTTTACATTAGGAAAGGTGTGTGGATAGGAATGGTTTACATTAGGACAGGTGTGTGGATAAGTATTGTTTACATTAGGACAGGTGTGTAGATAGCAATTGTTTACATTTGGACAGGTGTGTGGATAGGAAAGGTTTACATTTGGACAGGTGTGTGGTTAGGAATTGTTTACATTAGGAGAGGTGTGTGGACAGGAAAGGTTCACATTCGGACAGGTGTGTGGATAGGAACGATTTACATTTCGACAGGTGTGTGGATAGGAAAGCTTTACATTAGGACAGGTGTGGATAGGAAAGGTTCACATTCGGACAGGTCTGTGTTTAGGAATTGTTTACATTTGCACAGGTGTGTGGAAAGGAGAGGTTCAGATTTGGACAGGTGTGTAGATAGCAAATGTTTACATTAGGAGAGGTGTGTGGAAAGGAAAGCTTTACATTAGGACAGGTGTGCGGATAGGAAAGGTTTACATTTGGACAGGTGTGTGGATAGGATCGGCTTACATTTGGACAGGTGTGTGGATAGGAATTGTTTACATTTGGACTGGTGTGTGGATAGGAATTGTTTACATTTGGATAGGTGTGTGGATAGGAACCGTTTACATTAGGAAAGGTATGTGGATAGGAATGGTTTACATTAGGACAGGTGTGTGAATAGGAATTGGTTACATTAGGACAGGTGTGTGGATAGCAATTGTTTACACTTGGACAGGTGTGTGGATAGCAAAGGATTACATTTGGACAGGTGTGTGGATAGGTAAGGGTTACATTTGGACACGTGTGTCGATAGGGAAGGTTTACATTAGGACAGATGTGTGGATAGGAAAGGTTTACATTTGAACAGGTGTGTGGAAAGGAAAGGTTCACATTTGGACAGGTGTGTGGATAGGAACGGTTTACATTTGGACACGTGTGTGGATAGGAATTGTTTACATTAGGAACAGTGTGTGGATCAGAATTGTTTACCTTTGGACAGGTGTGTGGATTGGAAAGGTTTACATTTGGACAGGTATGTGGATAGGAATTGTTTACATTTGGACAGGTGTGTGGATAGGAAAGGTTTATATTCGGACAGGGGTGTGGAAAGGAAAGGTTCACATTCGGACAGGTGTGTGGATAGGAACGGTTTACATTTGGACAGGTGTGTGGATAGGAATTGTTACATTTGGACAGGTGTGTGGATAGGAACAGTTTACATTTGGACAGGTGTGTGGATAGGAAAGGTTTACATTTGGACAGGTGTGTGGAAAGGAAAGGTTGACGTTTTAACAGGTGTGTGTTTAGGAATTGTTTACATCTGCACAGGTATGTGGATAAGAAAGCTTTACATTAGGACAGGTGGGCGGATAGGGAAGGTTTACATTTGGACAGGTGTGTGGATATTGAAGGTTTACATTTGGACAGGTGAGTGGATAGCAATTGTTTACGTTTGGACAGGTGTGTGGATAGGAACCGTTTACATTAGGAAAGGTGTGTGGATAGGGATGGTTTACATTAGGACAGGTGTGTGGATAGGAATTGTTTACATTAGGACAGGTGTGTGGATAGGAAAGGTTTACATTTGGACATGTGTGTGGTTAGGAATTGTTTACATTAGGAGAGGTGTGTGGAAAGGAAAGGTTCATATTCGGACAGGTGTGTGGATAGGAACGGTTTACATTTGGACAGGTGTGTGGATAGTAAAGGTTTACATTTGGACAGGTGTGTGGAAAGGAAAGGTTCACGTTTGGACAGCAGTGTGTTTAGGAATTGTTTACATTTGCACAGGTATGTGGCTAGGAAAGCTTTACAGTAGAACAGGTGTGTGGATAGGAAAGGTTTACATTTGGGCAGCTGTGTGGATAGGAATTGTTTATATTTGGACAGGTGTGCGGATAGGAATCGTTTACATTTGGACAGGTGTGTGGATAGGAAAGGTTTACATTTGGACAGTTGTGTAGATAGGAAAGGATTACATTAGGACAGGTGTGTGGATAGGAATCGTTTACATTTGGACAGGTATGTGGATAGGTAAGGTTTAAATTTGGACAGGTGTGTGGTTAGGAATTGTTTACATTAGGAGAGGTGTGTGGAAAGGAAAGGTTCACATTCGGACAGGTGTGTGGATAGGAACGGTTTACATTTGGACAGGTGTGTGGATAGGAAAAGTTTACATTTGGACAGGTGTGTGGAAAGGAAAGGTTCACGTTTGGACAGGTGTGTGTTTAGGAATTGTTTACATTTGCACAGGTATTTGGATAGGAAAGCTTTACAATTCGACAGGTGTGTGGATAGGAAAGGTTTACATTTGGACAGGTGTGTGGATAGGAATTGTTTACATTTGGACAGGTGTGTGGATAGGAATTGTTTACATTTGGACAGGTATGTGGATAGGAACGGCTTACATTTCGATAGGTGTGTGGATAGGAATTGTTTACATTTGGACTGGTGTGTGGATAAGAAAGGTTTACATTTGGACAGGTGTGTGGAAAGGAAAGGTTCCGATTTGGACAGGTGTGTGGATAGGAATTGTTTACATTTGGATAGGTGTTTGGATAGGAAACTATTACATTTGGACACGTGTGTGGATAGGTAAGTGTTACATTTGGACACGTGTGTCGATAGGAAAGATTTACATTAGGACAGATGTGTGGATAGGAAAGGTTTACATTTGAACAGGTGTGTGGAATGGAAAGGTTCACATTTGGACAGGCGTGTGGATAGGAACGGTTTACATTTGGACACGTGTGTGGATAGGAATGGTTTACATTAGGACAGGTATGTGGATAGGAATAGTTTACATTTGGACAGGTGTGTGGATAGGAATGGTTTACATTTGGTCAGGTGTGTGCATAGGAACGGTTTACATTTGGACAGGTGTGTGCATAGGAACTTTTTACATTTGGACAGGTGTGTGGATATTGAAGGTTTACATTTGGACAGGTGAGTGAATAGCAATTGTTTACATTTGGACAGGTGTGTGGATAGGAACCGTTTACATTAGGAAAGGTGTGTGGATAGGAATGGTTTACTTTAGGACAGGTGTGTGGATAGGAATTGTTTACATTAGGACAGGTGTGTGGTTAGGAATTGTTTACATTAGGAGAGGTGTGTGGAAAGGAAAGGTTCATATTCGGACAGGTGTGTGGATAGGAACGGTTTACATTTGGACAGGTGTGTGGATAGTTAAGGTTTACATTTGGACAGGTGTGTGGGAAGGAAAGGTTCACGTTTGGACCGGAGTGTGTTTAGGAATTGTTTACATTTGCACAGGTATGTGGCTAGGAAAGCTTTACAGTAGAACAGGTGTGTGGATAGGAAAGGTTTACATTTGGGCAGCTGTGTGGATAGGAATTGTTTATATTTGGACAGGTGTGCGGATAGGAATCGTTTACATTTGGACAGGTGTGTGGATAGGAAAGGTTTACATTTGGACAGTTGTGTAGATAGGAAAGGATTACATTAGGACAGGTGTGTGGATAGGAATCGTTTACATTTGGACAGGTATGTGGATAGGTAAGGTTTAAATTTGGACAGGTGTGTGGTTAGGAATTGTTTACATTAGGAGAGGTGTGTGGAAAGGAAAGGTTCACATTCGGACAGGTGTGTGGATAGGAACGGTTTACATTTGGACAGGTGTGTGGATAGGAAAAGTTTACATTTGGACAGGTGTGTGGAAAGGAAAGGTTCACGTTTGGACAGGTGTGTGTTTAGGAATTGTTTACATTTGCACAGGTATTTGGATAGGAAAGCTTTACAATAGGACAGGTGTGTGGATAGGAAAGGTTTACATTTGAACAGGTGTGTGGATAGGAATTGTTTACATTTGGACAGGTGTGTGGATAGGAATTGTTTACATTTGGACAGGTATGTGGATAGGAACGGCTTACATTTCGATAGGTGTGTGGATAGGAATTGTTTACATTTGGACTGGTGTGTGGATAAGAAAGGTTTACATTTGGACAGGTGTGTGGAAAGGAAAGGTTCCGATTTGGACAGGTGTGTGGATAGGAATTGTTTACATTTGGATAGGTGTTTGGATAGGAAACTATTACATTTGGACACGTGTGTGGATAGGTAAGTGTTACATTTGGACACGTGTGTCGATCGGAAAGATTTACATTAGGACAGATGTGTGGATAGGAAAGGTTTACATTTGAACAGGTGTGTGGAATGGAAAGGTTCACATTTGGACAGGCGTGTGGATAGGAACGGTTTACATTTGGACACGTGTGTGGATAGGAATGGTTTACATTAGGACAGGTATGTGGATAGGAATAGTTTACATTTGGACAGGTGTGTGGATAGGAATGGTTTACATTTGGTCAGGTGTGTGCATAGGAACGGTTTACATTTGGACAGGTGTGTGCATAGGAACTTTTTACATTTGGACAGGTGTGTGGATATTGAAGGTTTACATTTGGACAGGTGAGTGAATAGCAATTGTTTACATTTGGACAGGTGTGTGGATAGGAAACGTTTACATTAGGAAAGGTGTGTGGATAGGAATGGTTTACTTTAGGACAGGTGTGTGGATAGGAATTGTTTACATTAGGACAGGTGTGTGGTTAGGAATTGTTTACATTAGGAGAGGTGTGTGGAAAGGAAAGGTTCATATTCGGACAGGTGTGTGGATAGGAACGGTTTACATTTGGACAGGTGTGTGGATAGTAAAGGTTTACATTTGGACAGGTGTGTGGGAAGGAAAGGTTCACGTTTGGACCGGAGTGTGTTTAGGAATTGTTTACATTTGCACAGGTATGTGGCTAGGAAAGCTTTACAGTAGAACAGGTGTGTGGATAGGAAAGGTTTACATTTGGGCAGGTGTGTGGATAGGAATTGTTTACATTTGGACAGGTGTGTGGATAGGAATTGTTTACATTTGGACAGGTATGTGGATAGGAACGGCTTACATTTGGACAGGTGTGTGGTTAGGAATTGTTTACATTTGGACTGGTGTGTGGATAAGAAAGGTTTACATTTGGACAGGTGTGTGGAAAGGAAAGGTTCGAGATTTGGACAGGTGTATGGATAGGAATTGTTTACATTTGGACTGGTGTGTGGATAAGAAAGGTTTACATTTGGACAGGTGTGTGGACAGGAAAGGTTCAGATTTGGACAGGTGTGTGGATAGGAATTGTTTACATTTGGATAGCTGTTTGGATAGGAAAGGATTACATTTGGACAGGTGTGTGGATAGGTAAGGGTTACATTTGGACACGTGTGTCGATAGGAAAGGTTTACATTAGGACAGATGTGTGGATAGGAAAGGTTTACATTTGAACAGGTGTGTGGAAAGGAAAGGTTCACATTTGGACAGGTGTGTGGATAGGAACGGTTTACATTTGGACACGTGTGTGGATAGGAATTGTTTACATTAGGAACAGTGTGTGGATAAGAATTGTTCACATTTGGACAGGTGTGTGGATTGGAAAGGTTTACATTTGGACAGGTGTGTGGAAAGGAAAGGTTCAGACTTGGACAGGTATGTGGATAGGAATTGTTTACATTTGGACAGGTGTGTGGATAGCAAAGGTTTATATTTGGACAGGTGTGTGGATAGGAAAGGTTTACATTTGGACAGGTGTGTAGATAGTAAAGCTTTACATTAGGACAGGTGTGTGGATAGGAAAGGTTTACATTTGGACTGGTGTGTGGATAAGAAAGGTTTACATTTAGACAGGTGTGTGGAAAGGAAAGGTTCAGATTTGGACAGGTGTGTGGATAGCAATTGTTTACATTTGGATAGGTGTTTGGATAGGAAAGGATTACATTTGGACACGTGTGTGGATAGGTAAGGGTTACATTTGGACACGTGTGTCGATAGGAAAGGTTTACATTAGGACAGATGTGTGGATAGGAAAGGTTTACATTTGAACAGGTGTGTGGAATGGAAAGGCTCACATTTGGACAGGCGTGTGGATAGGAACGGTTTACATTTGGACACGTGTGTGGATAGGAATGGTTTACATTAGGACAGGTATGTGGATAGGAATAGTTTACATTTGGACAGGTGTGTGGATAGGAATGGTTTACATTTGGTCAGGTGTGTGCATAGGAACGGTTTATATTTGGACAGGTGTGTGCATAGGAACTTTTTACATTTGGACAGGTGTGTGGATATTGAAGGTTTACATTTGGACAGGTGAGTGAATAGCAATTGTTTACATTTGGACAGGTGTGTGGATAGGAACCGTTTACATTAGGAAAGGTGTTTGGTAGGAATGGTTTACATTAGGACAGGTGTGTGGATAGGAATTGTTTACATTAGGACAGGTGTGTGGTTAGGAATTGTTTACATTAGGAGAGGTGTGTGGAAAGGAAAGGTTCATATTCGGACAGGTGTGTGGATAGGAACGGTTTACATTTGGACAGGTGTGTGGATAGTAAAGGTTTACATTTGGACAGGTGTGTGGAAAGGAAAGGTTCACGTTTGGACAGGAGTGTGTTTAGGAATTGTTTACATTTGCACAGTTATGTGGCTAGGAAAGCTTTACAGTAGAACAGGTGTGTGGATAGGAAAGGTTTACATTTGGGCAGGTGTGTGGATAGGAATTGTTTACATTTGGACAGGTGTGTGGATAGGAATGGTTTACATTAGGACAGGTATGTGGATAGGAATGGTTTACATTTGGACAGGTGTGTGGATAGGAACGGTTTACATTTGGTCAGGTGTGGGCATAGGAACGGTTTACATTTGGACAGTTGTGTGCAAAGGAACTTTTTACATTTGGACAGGTGTGTGGATATTGAAGGTTTACATTTGGACAGGTGAGTGAATAGCAATTGTTTACATTTGGACAGGTGTGTGGATAGGAATGGTTTACATTAGGACTGGTGTGTGGATAGGAATTGTTTACATTAGGACAGGTGTGTGGTTAGGAATTGTTTACATTAGGAGAGGTGTGTGGAAAGGAAAGGTTCATATTCGGACAGGTGTGTGGATAGGAACGGTTTACATTTGGACAGGTGTGTGGATAGTAAAGGTTTACATTTGGACAGGTGTGTGGAAAGGAAAGGTTCACGTTTGGACAGGAGTGTGTTTAGGAATTGTTTACATTTGCACAGTTATGTGGCTAGGAAAGCTTTACAGTAGAACAGGTGTATGGATAGGAAAGGTTTACATTTGGGCAGGTGTGTGGATAGGAATTGTTTACATTTGGACAGGTGTGTGGATAGGAATGGTTTACATTAGGACAGGTATGTGGATAGGAATAGTTTACATTTGGACAGGTGTGTGGAAAGGAATGGTTTACATTTGGTCAGGTGTGTGCATAGGAATGGTTTACATTTGGTCAGGTGTGTGCATAGGAACGGTTTACATTTGGACAGGTGTGTGCATAGGAACTTTTTACATTTGGACAGGTGTGTGGATATTGAAGGTTTACATTTGGACAGGTGAGTGAATAGCAATTGTTTACATTTGGACAGGTGTGTGGATAGGAACCGTTTACATTAGGAAAGGTGTGTGGATAGGAATGGTTTACATTAGGAGTGGTGTGTGGATAGGATTTGTTTACATTAGGACAGGTGTGTGGTTAGGAATTGTTTACATTAGGAGAGGTGTGTGGAAAGGAAAGGTTCATATTCGGACAGGTGTGTGGATAGGAACGGTTTACATTTGGACAGGTGTGTCGATAGTAAAGGTTTACATTTGGACAGGTGTGTGGAAAGGAAAGGTTCACGTTTGGACAGGAGTGTGTTTAGGAATTGTTTACATTTGCACAGTTATGTGGCTAGGAAAGCTTTACAGTAGAACAGGTGTGTGGATAGGAAAGGTTTACATTTGGGCAGGTGTGTGGATAGGAATTGTTTACATTTGGACAGGTGTGTGGATAGGAATGGTTTACATTAGGACAGGTATGTGGATAGGAATACTTTACATTTGGACAGGTGTGTGGAAAGGAATGGTTTACATTTGGTCAGGTGTGTGCATAGGAACGGTTTACATTTGGACAGGTGTGTGCATAGGAACTTTTTACATTTGGACAGGTGTGTGGATATTGAAGGTTTACATTTGCACAGGTCAGTGAATAGCAATTGTTTACATTTGGACAGGTGTGTGGATAGGAACCGTTTACATTAGGAAAGGTGTGTGGATAGGAATGGTTTACTTTAGGACAGGTGTGTGGATAGGAATTGTTTACATTAGGACAGGTGTGTGGTTAGGAATTGTTTACATTAGGTGAGATGTGTGGAAAGGAAAGGTTCAAATTCGGACAGGTGTGTGGATAGGAACGGTTTACATTTCGACAGGTGTGTGGATAGTAAAGGTTTACATTTGGAGAGGTGTGTGGAAAGGAAAGGTTCACGTTTGGACAGGAGTGTGTTTAGAAATTGTTTACATTTGCACAGGTATGTGGCTAGGAAAGCTTTACAGTAGAACAGGTGTGTGGATAGGAAAGGTTTACATTTGGGCAGGTGTGTGGATAGGAATTGTTTACATTTGGACAGGTGTGTGGATAGGAATTGTTTACATTTGGACAGGTATGTGGATAGGAACGGCTTACATTTGGACAGGTGTGTGGTTAGGAATTGTTTACATTTGGACTGGTGTGTGGATAAGAAAGGTTTACATTTGGACAGGTGTGTGGAAAGGAAAGATTCAGATTTGGACAGGTGTATGGATAGGAATTGTTTACATTTGGACTGGTGTGTGGATAAGAAAGGTTCAGATTTGGACAGGTGTATGGATAGGAATTGTTTACATTTGGATAGGTGTTTGGATAGGAAAGGATTACATTTGGACAGGTGTGTGGATAGGTAAGGGTTACATTTGGATAGGAAAGGTTTACATTAGGACAGATGTGTGGATAGGAAAGGTTTACATTTGAACAGGTGTGTGGAAAGGAAAGGTTCACATTTGGACAGGTGTGTGGATAGGAACGGTTTACATTTGGACACGTGTGTGGATAGGAATTGTTTACATTAGGAACAGTGTGTGGATAAGAATTGTTTACATTTGGACAGGTGTGTGGATTGGAAAGGTTCACATTTGGACAGGTGTGTGGAAAGGAAAGGTTTAGATTTGGACAGGTATGTGGATAGGAATTGTTTACATTTGGACAGGTGTGTGGATAGGAAAGGTTTATATTTGGACAGGGGTGTGGAAAGGAAAGGTTCACATTAGGACAAGTGTGTAGATAGGAACAGTTTACAGTTGGACAGGTCTGTGGATAGGAACGGTTTACATTTGGACACGTGTGTGGATAGGAATTGTTTACATTAGGAACAGTGTGTGGATAAGAATTGCTTACATTTGGACAGGTGTGTGGATAGGAATTGTTTACATTTGGACACGTGTGTGGAATGGAAAGGTTCACATTTGGACAGGCGTGTGGATAGGAACGGTTTACATTTGGACACGTGTGTGGATAGGAATGGTTTACATTAGGACAGGTATGTGGATAGGAATAGTTTACATTTGGACAGGTGTGTGGATAGGAATGGTTTACATTTGGTCAGGTGTGTGCATAGGAACGGTTTACATTTGGACAGGTGTGTGCATAGGAACTTTTTACATTTGGACAGGTGTGTGGATACTGAAGGTTTACATTTGGACAGGTGAGTGAATAGCAATTGTTTACATTTGGACAGGTGTGTGGATAGGAACCGTTTACATTAGGAAAGGTGTGTGGATAGGAATGGTTTACATTAGGACAGGTGTGTGGATAGGAATTGTTTACATTAGGACAGGTGTGTGGTTAGGAATTGTTTACATTAGGAAAGGTGTGTGGATAGGAAAGGTTCATATTCGGACAGGTGTGTGGATAGGAACGGTTTACATTTGGACAGGTGTGTGGATAGTAAAGGTTTACATTTGGACAGGTGTGTGGAAAGGAAAGGTTCACGTTTGGACAGGAGTGTGTTTAGGAATTGTTTACATTTGCACAGTTATGTGGCTAGGAAAGCTTTACAGTAGAACAGGTGTGTGGATAGGAAAGGTTTACATTTGGGCAGGTGTGTGGATAGGAATTGTTTACATTTGGACAGGTGTGTGGATAGGAATGGTTTACATTAGGACAGGTATGTGGATAGGAATGGTTTACATTTGGACAGGTGTGTGGATAGGAATGGTTTACATTTGGTCAGGTGTGTGCATAGGAACGGTTTACATTTGGACAGGTGTGTGCATAGGAACTTTTTACATTTGGACAGGTGTGTGGATATTGAAGGTTTACATTTGGACAGGTGAGTGAATAGCAATTGTTTACATTTGGACAGGTGTGTGGATAGGAACCGTTTACATTAGGAAAGGTGTGTGGATAGGGATGGTTTACATTAGGACAGGTGTGTGGATACGAATTGTTTACATTAGGACAGGTGTGTGGTTAGGAATTGTTTACATTAGGAGAGGTGTGTGGAAAGGAAAGGTTCATATTCGGACAGGTGTGTGGATAGGAACGGTTTACATTTGGACAGGTGTGTGGATAGTAAAGGTTTACATTTGGACAGGTGTGTGGAAAGGAAAGGTTCACGTTTGGACAGGAGTGTGTTTAGGAATTGTTTACATTTGCACAGTTATGTGGCTAGGAAAGCTTTACAGTAGAACAGGTGTGTGGATAGGAAAGGTTTACATTTGGGCAGGTGTGTGGATAGGAATTGTTTACATATGGACAGGTGTGTGGATAGGAATGGTTTACATTAGGACAGGTATGTGGATAGGAATAGTTTACATTTGGTCAGGTGTGTGCATAGGAACGGTTTACATTTGGACAGGTGTGTGCATAGGAACTTTTTACATTTGGACAGGATGGTGGATATTGAAGGTTTACATTTGGACAGGTGAGTGAATAGCAATTTTTTACATTTGGACAGGTGTGTGGATAGGAACCGTTTACATTAGGAAAGGTGTGTGGATAGGAATGGTTTACATTAGGACAGGTGTGTGGATAGGAATTGTTTACATTAGGACAGGTGTGTGGTTAGGAATTGTTTACATTAGGAGAGGTGTGTGGAAAGGAAAGGTTCATATTCCGACAGGTGTGTGGATAGGAACGGTTTACATTTGGACAGGTGTGTGGATAGTAAAGGTTTACATTTGGACAGGTGTGTGGAAAGGAAAGGTTCACGTTTGGACAGGAGTGTGTTTAGGAATTGTTTACATTTGCACAGGTATGTGGCTAGGAAAGCTTTACAGTAGAACAGGTGTGTGGATAGGAAAGGTTTACATTTGGGCAGGTGCGTGGATAGGAATTGTTTACATTTGGACAGGTGTGTGGATAGGAATTGTTTACATTTGGAAAGGTATGTGGATAGGAACGGCTTACATTTGGACAGGTGTGTGGTTAGGAATTGTTTACATTTGGACTGGTGTGTGGATAAGAAAGGTTTACATTTGGACAGGTGTGTGGAAAGGAAAGGTTCAGATTTGGACAGGTGTATGGATAGGAATTGTTTACATTTGGAATGGTGTGTGGATAAGAAAGGTTTACATTTGGACAGGTGTGTGGAAAGGAAAGGTTCAGATTTGGACAGGTGTGTGGATAGGAATTGTTTACATTTGGATAGGTGTTTGGATAGGAAAGGATTACATTTGGACAGGTGTGTGGATAGGTAAGGGTTACATTTGTACACGTGTGTCGATAGGACAGGTTTACATTAGGACAGATGTGTGGATAGGAAAGGTTTACATTTGAACAGGTGTGTGGAAAGGAAAGGTTCACATTTGGACAGGTGTGTGGATAGGAACGGTTTACATTTGGACACGTGTGTGGATAGGAATTGTTTACATTAGGAACAGTGTGTGGATAAGAATTGTTTACATTTGGACAGGTGTGTGGATTGGAAAGGTTTACATTTGGACAGGTGTGTGGAAAGGAAAGGTTTAGATTTGGACAGGTATGTGGATAGGAATTGTTTACATTTGGACAGGTGTGTGGATAGGAAAGGTTTATATTTGGACAGGGGTGTGGAAAGGAAAGGTTCACATTAGGACAAGTGTGTGGATAGGAACATTTTACAGTTGGACAGGTGTGTGGATAGGAACGGTTTACATTTGGACACGTGTGTGGATAAGAATTGTTTACATTAGGAACAGTGTGTGGATAAGAATTGTTTACATTAGGACAGGTATGTGGATAGGAATTGTTTACATTTGGACAGGTGTGTGGATAGGAAAGGTTTATATTTGGACAGGGGTGTGGAAAGGAAAGGTTCACATTAGGACAAGTGTGTAGATAGGAACAGTTTACAGTTGGACAGGTCTGTGGATAGGAACGGTTTACATTTGGACACGTGTGTGGATAGGAATTGTTTACATTAGGAACAGTGTGTGGATAAGAATTGCTTACATTTGGACAGGTGTGTGGATAGGAATTGTTTACATTTGGACACGTGTGTGGAATGGAAAGGTTCACATTTGGACAGGCGTGTGGATAGGAACGGTTTACATTTGGACACGTGTGTGGATAGGAATGGTTTACATTAGGACAGGTATGTGGATAGGAATAGTTTACATTTGGACAGGTGTGTGGATAGGAATGGTTTACATTTGGTCAGGTGTGTGCATAGGAACGGTTTACATTTGGACAGGTGTGTGCATAGGAACTTTTTACATTTGGACAGGTGTGTGGATACTGAAGGTTTACATTTGGACAGGTGAGTGAATAGCAATTGTTTACATTTGGACAGGTGTGTGGATAGGAACCGTTTACATTAGGAAAGGTGTGTGGATAGGAATGGTTTACATTAGGACAGGTGTGTGGATAGGAATTGTTTACATTAGGACAGGTGTGTGGTTAGGAATTGTTTACATTAGGAAAGGTGTGTGGATAGGAAAGGTTCATATTCGGACAGGTGTGTGGATAGGAACGGTTTACATTTGGACAGGTGTGTGGATAGTAAAGGTTTACATTTGGACAGGTGTGTGGAAAGGAAAGGTTCACGTTTGGACAGGAGTGTGTTTAGGAATTGTTTACATTTGCACAGTTATGTGGCTAGGAAAGCTTTACAGTAGAACAGGTGTGTGGATAGGAAAGGTTTACATTTGGGCAGGTGTGTGGATAGGAATTGTTTACATTTGGACAGGTGTGTGGATAGGAATGGTTTACATTAGGACAGGTATGTGGATAGGAATGGTTTACATTTGGACAGGTGTGTGGATAGGAATGGTTTACATTTGGTCAGGTGTGTGCATAGGAACGGTTTACATTTGGACAGGTGTGTGCATAGGAACTTTTTACATTTGGACAGGTGTGTGGATATTGAAGGTTTACATTTGGACAGGTGAGTGAATAGCAATTGTTTACATTTGGACAGGTGTGTGGATAGGAACCGTTTACATTAGGAAAGGTGTGTGGATAGGGATGGTTTACATTAGGACAGGTGTGTGGATACGAATTGTTTACATTAGGACAGGTGTGTGGTTAGGAATTGTTTACATTAGGAGAGGTGTGTGGAAAGGAAAGGTTCATATTCGGACAGGTGTGTGGATAGGAACGGTTTACATTTGGACAGGTGTGTGGATAGTAAAGGTTTACATTTGGACAGGTGTGTGGAAAGGAAAGGTTCACGTTTGGACAGGAGTGTGTTTAGGAATTGTTTACATTTGCACAGTTATGTGGCTAGGAAAGCTTTACAGTAGAACAGGTGTGTGGATAGGAAAGGTTTACATTTGGGCAGGTGTGTGGATAGGAATTGTTTACATATGGACAGGTGTGTGGATAGGAATGGTTTACATTAGGACAGGTATGTGGATAGGAATAGTTTACATTTGGTCAGGTGTGTGCATAGGAACGGTTTACATTTGGACAGGTGTGTGCATAGGAACTTTTTACATTTGGACAGGATGGTGGATATTGAAGGTTTACATTTGGACAGGTGAGTGAATAGCAATTTTTTACATTTGTACAGGTGTGTGGATAGGAACCGTTTACATTAGGAAAGGTGTGTGGATAGGAATGGTTTACATTAGGACAGGTGTGTGGATAGGAATTGTTTACATTAGGACAGGTGTGTGGTTAGGAATTGTTTACATTAGGAGAGGTGTGTGGAAAGGAAAGGTTCATATTCCGACAGGTGTGTGGATAGGAACGGTTTACATTTGGACAGGTGTGTGGATAGTAAAGGTTTACATTTGGACAGGTGTGTGGAAAGGAAAGGTTCACGTTTGGACAGGAGTGTGTTTAGGAATTGTTTACATTTGCACAGGTATGTGGCTAGGAAAGCTTTACAGTAGAACAGGTGTGTGGATAGGAAAGGTTTACATTTGGGCAGGTGCGTGGATAGGAATTGTTTACATTTGGACAGGTGTGTGGATAGGAATTGTTTACATTTGGAAAGGTATGTGGATAGGAACGGCTTACATTTGGACAGGTGTGTGGTTAGGAATTGTTTACATTTGGACTGGTGTGTGGATAAGAAAGGTTTACATTTGGACAGGTGTGTGGAAAGGAAAGGTTCAGATTTGGACAGGTGTATGGATAGGAATTGTTTACATTTGGAATGGTGTGTGGATAAGAAAGGTTTACATTTGGACAGGTGTGTGGAAAGGAAAGGTTCAGATTTGGACAGGTGTGTGGATAGGAATTGTTTACATTTGGACAGGTGTGTGGATAGGAATTGTTTACATTTGGAAAGGTATGTGGATAGGAACGGCTTACATTTGGACAGGTGTGTGGTTAGGAATTGTTTACATTTGGACTGGTGTGTGGATAAGAAAGGTTTACATTTGGACAGGTGTGTGGAAAGGAAAGGTTCAGATTTGGACAGGTGTATGGATAGGAATTGTTTACATTTGGAATGGTGTGTGGATAAGAAAGGTTTACATTTGGACAGGTGTGTGGAAAGGAAAGGTTCAGATTTGGACAGGTGTGTGGATAGGAATTGTTTACATTTGGATAGGTGTTTGGATAGGAAAGGATTACATTTGGACAGGTGTGTGGATAGGTAAGGGTTACATTTGTACACGTGTGTCGATAGGACAGGTTTACATTAGGACAGATGTGTGGATAGGAAAGGTTTACATTTGAACAGGTGTGTGGAAAGGAAAGGTTCACATTTGGACAGGTGTGTGGATAGGAACGGTTTACATTTGGACACGTGTGTGGATAGGAATTGTTTACATTAGGAACAGTGTGTGGATAAGAATTGTTTACATTTGGACAGGTGTGTGGATTGGAAAGGTTTACATTTGGACAGGTGTGTGGAAAGGAAAGGTTTAGATTTGGACAGGTATGTGGATAGGAATTGTTTACATTTGGACAGGTGTGTGGATAGGAAAGGTTTATATTTGGACAGGGGTGTGGAAAGGAAAGGTTCACATTAGGACAAGTGTGTGGATAGGAACATTTTACAGTTGGACAGGTGTGTGGATAGGAACGGTTTACATTTGGACACGTGTGTGGATAAGAATTGTTTACATTAGGAACAGTGTGTGGATAAGAATTGTTTACATTAGGACAGGTATGTGGATAGGAATTGTTTACATTTGGACAGGTGTGTGGATAGGAAAGGTTTACATTTGGACAGGTGTGTGGATAGTAAAGCTTTCCATTAGGACAGGTGTGTGGATAGGAAAGGTTTACATTTGGACTGGTGTGTGGATAAGAAAGGTTTACATTTAGACAGGTGTGTGGATAAGAAAGATTTACATTTAGACAGGTGTGTGGAAAGGAAAGGTTCAGATTTGGACAGGTGTGTGGATAGGAATTGTTTACATTTGGATAGGTGTTAGGATAGGAAAGGATTACATTTGGACACGTGTGTGGATAGGTAAGGGTTACATTTGGACACGTGTGTCGATAGGAAAGGTTTACATTAGGACAGATGTGTGGATAGGAAAGGTTTACATTTGAACAGGTGTGTGGAATGGAAAGGTTCACATTTGGACAGGCGTGTGGATAGGAACGGTTTACATTTGGACACGTGTGTGGATAGGAATGGTTTACATTAGGACAGGTATGTGGATAGGAATAGTTTACATTTGGACAGGTGTGTGGATAGGAATGGTTTACATTTGGTCAGGTGTGTGCACAGGAACGGTTTACATTTGGACAGGTGTGTGCATAGGAACTTTTTACATTTGGACAGGTGTGTGGATATTGAAGGTTTACATTTGGACAGGTGAGTGAATAGCAATTGTTTACATTTGGACAGGTGTGTGGATAGGAACCGTTTACATTAGGAAAGGTGTGTGGATAGGAATGGTTTACATTAGGACAGGTGTGTGGATAGGAATTGTTTACATTTGGACAGGTGTGTGGTTAGGAATTGTTTACATTTGGAGAGGTGTGTGTAAAGGAAAGGTTCATATTCGGACAGGTGTGTGGATAGGAACGGTTTACATTTGGACAGGTGTGTGGATAGTGAAGGTTTACATTTGGACAGGTGTGTGGAAAGGAAAGGTTCACGTTTGGACAGGAGTGTGTTTAGGAATTGTTTACATTTGCACAGTTATGTGGCTAGGAAAGCTTTACAGTAGAACAGGTGTGTGGATAGGAAAGGTTTACATTTGGGCAGGTGTGTCGATAGGAAAGGTTTACATTAGGACAGGTGTGTGTATAGGAAAGTTTTGCATTTGGACAGGTATGTGGAAAGGAAAGGTTCACATTTGGACAGGTGTGTGGATACGAACGCTTTACATTTGGACAGGTGTGTGGATAGGAATTGTTTTCATTAGGAAGAGTGTGTGGATAAGAATTGTTTACATTTGGACAGGTGTGTGGATTGGAAACGTTTACATTTCTACAGGTGTGTGAATAGGAACTGTTTACATTTGGACAGGTGTGTAGATAGGAATTGTTTACATTCGGACAGGTGTGTATAGGAAAGGTTTTCATTTAGACAGGTGTGTGGATAGCAATGGTTTACATTTGGACAGGTGTGTGGAAAGGAAAGATTATCATTAGGACAGGTGTGTGGAAAGGAAAGATTTACATTAGGACAGGTGTGTGGAAAGGAAACGTTCACATTTGGACAGGTGTGCGGATAGGAAAGGTTTACATTTGGACAAGTGTGTGGAGAGGAAAGGTTTACATTAGGACAGGTGTGTGTATAGGAAAGTTTTGCATTTGGACAGGTATGTGGAAAGGAAAGGTTCACATTTGGACAGGTGTGTGGATACGAACGCTTTACATTTGGACAGGTGTGTGGATAGGAATTGTTTTCATTAGGAAGAGTGTGTGGATAAGAATTGTTTACATTTGGACAGGTGTGTGGATTGGAAACGTTTACATTTCTACAGGTGTGTGAATAGGAACTGTTTACATTTGGACAGGTGTGTAGATAGGAATTGTTTACATTCGGACAGGTGTGTATAGGAAAGGTTTTCATTTAGACAGGTGTGTGGATAGCAATGGTTTACATTTGGACAGGTGTGTGGAAAGGAAAGATTATCATTAGGATAGGTGTGTGGAAAGGAAAGATTTACATTAGGACAGGTGTGTGGAAAGGAAACGTTCACATTTGGACAGGTGTGCGGATAGGAAAGGTTTACATTTGGACAAGTGTGTGGATAGGAATTGTTTCCATTTGGACAGGTGTGTGGATAGGAACGGGTTACATTTGGACACGTGTGTGGATAGGAATTGTTTACATTAGGAACAGTGTGTGGATAAGAATTGTTTACATTAGGACAGGTGTGTGGATTGAAAAGGTTTACATTTGGACAGGTGTGTGGATAGGAATGGTTTACATTAGGACAGGTATGTAGATAGGAATTGTTTACATTTGGACAGGTGTGTGGATAGGAAAGGTTTATATTTGGACAGGGGTGTGGAAAGGAAAGGTTCACATTAGGAGAAAAGTGTGGATAGGAGAGTTTACAGTTGGACAGGTGTGTGGATAGGAACGGTTTACATTTGGACACGTGTGTGGATAGGAATTCTTTACATTAGGAATAGTGTGTGGATAAGAATTGTTTACATTTGGACAGGTGTGTGGATAGAAATGGTTTACATTAGGACAGGTATGTGGATAGGAATTGTTTACATTTGGACAGGTGTGTGGATAGGAACAGTTTACATTTGGACAGGTGTGTGGAAAGGAAAGGTTCACGTTTGGACAGGTGTGTGTTTAGGAATTGTTTACATCTGCACAGGTATGTGGATAAGAAAGGTTAACATTTGGACAGGTGTGTGGAAAGGAAAGGTTCAGATTTGGACAGGTGTGTGGATAGGAATTGTTTACATTAGGACAGGTGTTTGGATAGGAAAGGATTACATTTGGACAGGTGTGTGGATAGGTAAGGGTTACATTTGGACAGGTGTGTCGATAGGAAAGGTTTACATTAGGACAGGTGTGTGTATAGGAAAGTTTTGCATTTGGACAGTTGTGTGGATAGGAAAGGATTACATTAGGACAGGTGTGTGGATAGGAACGGTTTAAATTTGGACAGGTGTGTGCATAGGAATCGTTTACATTTGGACAGGTGTGTGGATAAGAATTGTTTACATTTGGACAGGTGTGTGGATAGGAATGGTTTACATTAGGACAGGTATGTGGATAGGAATTGTTTACATTTGGACAGGTGTGTGGATAGGAAAGGTTTATATTTGGACAGAGGTGTGGAAAGGTAAGGTTCACATTCGGACAGGTGTATGGATAGGAACAGTTTACATTTGGACAGGTGTGTGGATAGGAAAGGTTTACATTTGGACAGGTGTGTGGAAAGGAAAGGTTCACGTTTGGACAGGTGTGTGTTTAGGAATTGTTTACATCTGCACAGGTATGTGGATAGGAAAGCTTTACATTAGGACAGGTGTGTGGATAGGAAAGGTTTACATTTGGACAGGTGTGTGGATAGGAATTGTTTACATTTGGACAGGTGTATGGATAGGAATTGTTTACATTTGGACAGGTATGTGGATAGGAACGGCCTACATTTGGACAGGTGTGTGGATAGGAATTGTTTACATCTGGACTGGTGTGTGGATAAGAAAGGTTTACATTTGGACAGGTGTGTGGAAAGGAAAGGTTCAGATTTGGACAGGTGTGTGGATAGGAATTGTTTACATTAGGACAGGTGTTTGGATAGGAAAGGATTACATTTGGACAGGTGTGTGGATAGGTAAGGGTTACATTTGGACAGGTGTGTCGATAGGAAAGGTTTACATTAGGACAGGTGTGTGTATAGGAAAGTTTTGCATTTGGACAGTTGTGTGGATAGGAAAGGATTACATTAGGACAGGTGTGTGGATACGAATTGTTTACATTAGGACAGGTGTGTGAATAGCAATTGTTTACATTTGGTCAGGTGTGTGCATAGGAACGGTTTACATTAGGACAGGTGTGTGGATAGGAAAGGTTTACATTAGGACAGGTGTGTGGATAGGAAAGGTTTACATTTGGACAGGTGTGTGGATAGGAATTGTTTACATTTGGACAGGTATGTGGATAGGAACGGCTTACATTTGGACAGGTGTGTGGATAGGAATTGTTTACATTTGGACTGGTGTGTGGATAAGAAAGGTTTACATTTGGACAGGTGTGTGGAAAGCAAAGGTTCAGATTTGGACAGGTGTGTGGATAGGAATTGTTTACATTTGGATAGGTGTTTGGATAGGAATTGTTTACATTAGGAACAGTGTGTGGATAAGAATTGTTTGGTAAGGGTTACATTTGAAGACATGTGTCGATAGGAAAGGTTTACATTAGGACAGATGTGTGGATAGGAAAGGTTTACATTTGAACAGGTGCGTGGAAAGGAAAGGTTCACATTTGGACAGGTGTGTGGATAGGAACGGTTTACATTCGGACACGTGTGTGGATAGTAATTGTTTACATTAGGAACAGTGTGTGGATAAGAATTGTTTACATTTGGACAGGTGTGTGGATTGGAAAAGTTTACATTTGGACAGGTGTGTGGATAGGAAAGGATTACATTTGGACAGGTGTGTGGATAGGTAAGGGTTACATTTGGACAGGTGTGTGGATAGGAAAGGTTTGCATTTGGACAGTTGTGTGGATCGGAAAGGATTACATTAGGACAGGTGTGTGGTTAGGAATTGTTTACATTTGGACAGGTGTGTGGATAGTAATTGTTTACATTTGGGCAGGTGTGTGGATAGGAATTGTTTACATTAGGACAGGTATGTGGATAGGAATTGTTTACATTTGGACAGGTGTGTGGATAGGAAAGGTTTATATTTGGACAGAGGTGTGGAAAGGAAAGGTTCACATTCGGACAGGTGTATGGATAGGAATAGTTTACATTTGGACAGGTGTGTGGATAGGAAAGGTTTACATTTGGACAGGTGTGTGGAAAGGAAAGGTTCACGTTTGGACAGGTGTGTGTTTTGGAAATGTTTACATCTGCACAGGTATGTGGATAGGAAAGCTTTACATTAGGACAGGTGTGTGGATAGGAAAGGTTTACATTTGGACAGGTGTGTGGATAGGAATTGTTTACATTTGGACAGGTGTATGGATAGGAATTGTTTACATTTGGACAGGTATGTGGATAGGAACGGCCTACATTTGGACAGGTGTGTGGATAGGAATTGTTTACATCTGGACTGGTGTGTGGATAAGAAAGGTTTACATTTGGACAGGTGTGTGGAAAGGAAAGGTTCAGATTTGGACAGGTGTGTGGATAGGAATTGTTTACATTAGGACAGGTGTTTGGATAGGAAAGGATTACATTTGGACAGGTGTGTGGATAGGTAAGGGTTACATTTGGACAGGTGTGTCGATAGGAAAGGTTTACATTAGGACAGGTGTGTGTATAGGAAAGTTTTGCATTTGGACAGTTGTGTGGATAGGAAAGGATTACATTTGGACAGGTGTGTGGATAGGAATGGTTTACATTAGGACAGGTATGTAGATAGGAATTGTTTACATTTGGACAGGTGTGTGGATAGGAAAGGTTTATATTTGGACAGGGGTGTGGAAAGGAAAGGTTCACATTAGGAGAAAAGTGTGGATAGGAGAGTTTACAGTTGGACAGGTGTGTGGATAGGAACGGTTTACATTTGGACACGTGTGTGGATAGGAATTCTTTACATTAGGAATAGTGTGTGGATAAGAATTGTTTACATTTGGACAGGTGTGTGGATAGAAATGGTTTACATTAGGACAGGTATGTGGATAGGAATTGTTTACATTTGGACAGGTGTGTGGATAGGAACAGTTTACATTTGGACAGGTGTGTGGATAGGAAAGGTTTACATTTGGACAGGTGTGTGGAAAGGAAAGGTTCACGTTTGGACAGGTGTGTGTTTAGGAATTGTTTACATCTGCACAGGTATGTGGATAAGAAAGGTTAACATTTGGACAGGTGTGTGGAAAGGAAAGGTTCAGATTTGGACAGGTGTGTGGATAGGAATTGTTTACATTAGGACAGGTGTTTGGATAGGAAAGGATTACATTTGGACAGGTGTGTGGATAGGTAAGTGTTACATTTGGACAGGTGTGTCGATAGGAAAGGTTTACATTAGGACAGGTGTGTGTATAGGAAAGTTTTGCATTTGGACAGTTGTGTGGATAGGAAAGGATTACATTAGGACAGGTGTGTGGATAGGAACGGTTTAAATTTGGACAGGTGCGTGCATAGGAATCGTTTACATTTGGACAGGTGTGTGGATAAGAATTGTTTACATTTGGACAGGTGTGTGGATAGGAATGGTTTACATTAGGACAGGTATGTGGATAGGAATTGTTTACATTTGGACAGGTGTGTGGATAGGAAAGGTTTATATTTGGACAGAGGTGTGGAAAGGTAAGGTTCACATTCGGACAGGTGTATGGATAGGAACAGTTTACATTTGGACAGGTGTGTGGATAGGAAAGGTTTACATTTGGACAGGTGTGTGGAAAGGAAAGGTTCACGTTTGGACAGGTGTGTGTTTAGGAATTGTTTACATCTGCACAGGTATGTGGATAGGAAAGCTTTACATTAGGACAGGTGTGTGGATAGGAAAGGTTTACATTTGGACAGGTGTGTGGATAGGAATTGTTTACATTTGGACAGGTGTATGGATAGGAATTGTTTACATTTGGACAGGTATGTGGATAGGAACGGCCTACATTTGGACAGGTGTGTGGATAGGAATTGTTTACATCTGGACTGGTGTGTGGATAAGAAAGGTTTACATTTGGACAGGTGTGTGGAAAGGAAAGGTTCAGATTTGGACAGGTGTGTGGATAGGAATTGTTTACATTAGGACAGGTGTTTGGATAGGAAAGGATTACATTTGGACAGGTGTGTGGATAGGTAAGGGTTACATTTGGACAGGTGTGTCGATAGGAAAGGTTTACATTAGGACAGGTGTGCGTATAGGAAAGTTTTGCATTTGGACAGTTGTGTGGATAGGAAAGGATTACATTAGGACAGGTGTGTGGATACGAATTGTTTACATTAGGACAGGTGTGTGAATAGCAATTGTTTACATTTGGTCAGGTGTGTGCATAGGAACGGTTTACATTAGGACAGGTGTGTGGATAGGAAAGGTTTACATTAGGACAGGTGTGTGGATAGGAAAGGTTTACATTTGGACAGGTGTGTGGATAGGAATTGTTTACATTTGGACAGGTATGTGGATAGGAACGGCTTACATTTGGACAGGTGTGTGGATAGGAATTGTTTACATTTGGACTGGTGTGTGGATAAGAAAGGTTTACATTTGGACAGGTGTGTGGAAAGGAAAGGTTGAGATTTGGACAGGTGTGTGGATAGGAATTGTTTACATTTGGATAGGTGTTTGGATAGGAATTGTTTACATTAGGAACAGTGTGTGGATAAGAATTGTTTGGTAAGGGTTACATTTGAAGACATGTGTCGATAGGAAAGGTTTACATTAGGACAGATGTGTGGATAGGAAAGGTTTACATTTGAACAGGTGCGTGGAAAGGAAAGGTTCACATTTGGACAGGTGTGTGGATAGGAACGGTTTACATTCGGACACGTGTGTGGATAGTAATTGTTTACATTAGGAACAGTGTGTGGATAAGAATTGTTTACATTTGGACAGGTGTGTGGATTGGAAAAGTTTACATTTGGACAGGTGTGTGGATAGGAAAGGATTACATTTGGACAGGTGTGTGGATAGGTAAGGGTTACATTTGGACAGGTGTGTGGATAGGAAAGGTTTGCATTTGGACAGTTGTGTGGATCGGAAAGGATTACATTAGGACAGGTGTGTGGTTAGGAATTGTTTACATTTGGACAGGTGTGTGGATAGTAATTGTTTACATTTGGGCAGGTGTGTGGATAGGAATTGTTTACATTAGGACAGGTATGTGGATAGGAATTGTTTACATTTGGACAGGTGTGTGGATAGGAAAGGTTTATATTTGGACAGAGGTGTGGAAAGGAAAGGTTCACATTCGGACAGGTGTATGGATAGGAATAGTTTACATTTGGACAGGTGTGTGGATAGGAAAGGTTTACATTTGGACAGGTGTGTGGAAAGGAAAGGTTCACGTTTGGACAGGTGTGTGTTTTGGAAATGTTTACATCTGCACAGGTATGTGGATAGGAAAGCTTTACATTAGGACAGGTGTGTGGATAGGAAAGGTTTACATTTGGACAGGTGTGTGGATAGGAATTGTTTACATTTGGACAGGTGTATGGATAGGAATTGTTTACATTTGGACAGGTATGTGGATAGGAACGGCCTACATTTGGACAGGTGTGTGGATAGGAATTGTTTACATCTGGACTGGTGTGTGGATAAGAAAGGTTTACATTTGGACAGGTGTGTGGAAAGGAAAGGTTCAGATTTGGACAGGTGTGTGGATAGGAATTGTTTACATTAGGACAGGTGTTTGGATAGGAAAGGATTACATTTGGACAGGTGTGTGGATAGGTAAGGGTTACATTTGGACAGGTGTGTCGATAGGAAAGGTTTACATTAGGACAGGTGTGTGTATAGGAAAGTTTTGCATTTGGACAGTTGTGTGGATAGGAAAGGATTACATTTGGACAGGTGTGTGGATAGGAATGGTTTACATTAGGACAGGTATGTAGATAGGAATTGTTTACATTTGGACAGGTGTGTGGATAGGAAAGGTTTATATTTGGACAGGGGTGTGGAAAGGAAAGGTTCACATTAGGAGAAAAGTGTGGATAGGAGAGTTTACAGTTGGACAGGTGTGTGGATAGGAACGGTTTACATTTGGACACGTGTGTGGATAGGAATTCTTTACATTAGGAATAGTGTGTGGATAAGAATTGTTTACATTTGGACAGGTGTGTGGATAGAAATGGTTTACATTAGGACAGGTATGTGGATAGGAATTGTTTACATTTGGACAGGTGTGTGTTTAGGAATTGTTTACATCTGCACAGGTATGTGGATAAGAAAGGTTAACATTTGGACAGGTGTGTGGAAAGGAAAGGTTCAGATTTGGACAGGTGTGTGGATAGGAATTGTTTACATTAGGACAGGTGTTTGGATAGGAAAGGATTACATTTGGACAGGTGTGTGGATAGGTAAGGGTTACATTTGGACAGGTGTGTCGATAGGAAAGGTTTACATTAGGACAGGTGTGTGTATAGGAAAGTTTTGCATTTGGACAGTTGTGTGGATAGGAAAGGATTACATTAGGACAGGTGTGTGGATAGGAACGGTTTAAATTTGGACAGGTGTGTGCATAGGAATCGTTTACATTTGGACAGGTGTGTGGATAAGAATTGTTTACATTTGGACAGGTGTGTGGATAGGAATGGTTTACATTAGGACAGGTATGTGGATAGGAATTGTTTACATTTGGACAGGTGTGTGGATAGGAAAGGTTTATATTTGGACAGAGGTGTGGAAAGGTAAGGTTCACATTCGGACAGGTGTATGGATAGGAACAGTTTACATTTGGACAGGTGTGTGGATAGGAAAGGTTTACATTTGGACAGGTGTGTGGAAAGGAAAGGTTCACGTTTGGACAGGTGTGTGTTTAGGAATTGTTTACATCTGCACAGGTATGTGGATAGGAAAGCTTTACATTAGGACAGGTGTGTGGATAGGAAAGGTTTACATTTGGACAGGTGTGTGGAAAGGAAAGGTTCAGATTTGGACAGGTGTGTGGATAGGAATTGTTTACATTAGGACAGGTGTTTGGATAGGAAAGGATTACATTTGGACAGGTGTGTGGATAGGTAAGGGTTACATTTGGACAGGTGTGTCGATAGGAAAGGTTTACATTAGGACAGGTGTGTGTATAGGAAAGTTTTGCATTTGGACAGTTGTGTGGATAGGAAAGGATTACATTAGGACAGGTGTGTGGATAGGAACGGTTTAAATTTGGACAGGTGTGTGCATAGGAATCGTTTACATTTGGACAGGTGTGTGGATAGGAAAGGTTTACATTTGGAGAGGTGTGTGGATAGGAATGGTTTACATTAGGACAGGTATGTGGATAGGAATAGTTTACATTTGGAAAGGTGTGTGGATAGGAATGGTTTACATTTGGTCAGGTGTGTGCATAGGAACGGTTTACATTTGGACAAGTGTGTGCATAGGAACTTTTTACATTTGGACAGGTGTGTGGATATTGAAGGTTTACATTTGGACAGGTGAGTGGATAGCAATTGTTTACATTTGGACAGGTGTGTGGATAGGAACCGTTTACATTAGGAAAGGTGTGTGGATAGGAATGGTTTACATTAGGACAGGTGTGTGGATACGAATTGTTTACATTAGGACAGGTGTGTGGATAGCAATTGTTTACATTTGGACAGGTGTGTGGATCGGAAAGGTTTACATTTGGACAGGTGTGTGGATAGGAAAGGTTTACATTTGGACAGGTGTGTGGAAAGGAAAGGTTCACGTTTGGACAGGTGTGTGTTTAGGAATTGTTTACATTTGCACAGGTATGTGGATAGGAAAGCTTTACATTAGGACAGGTGTGTGGATAGGAAAGGTTTACATTTGGACAGGTGTGTGGATAGGAATTGTTTACATTTGGGCAGGTGTGGGATGGGAATTGTTTACATTTGGACAGGTATGTGGATAGGAACGGCTTACATTTGGACAGGTGTGTGGATAGGAATTGTTTACATTTGGACTGGTGTGTGGATAAGAAAGGTTTACATTTGGACAGGTGTGTGGAAAGGAAAGGTTCAGATTTGGACAGGTGTGTGGATAGGAATTGTTTACATTTGGATAGGTGTTTGGATAGGAATTGTTTACATTAGGAACAGTGTGTGGATAAGAATTGTTTGGTAAGGGTTACATTTGAAGACATGTGTCGATAGGAAAGGTTTACATTAGGACAGATGTGTGGATAGGAAAGGTTTACATTTGAACAGGTGCGTGGAAAGGAAAGGTTCACATTTGGACAGGTGTGTGGATAGGAACGGTTTACATTCGGACACGTGTGTGGATAGTAATTGTTTACATTAGGAACAGTGTGTGGATAAGAATTGTTTACATTTGGACAGGTGTGTGGATTGGAAAAGTTTACATTTGGACAGGTGTGTGGATAGGAAAGGATTACATTTGGACAGGTGTGTGGATAGGTAAGGGTTACATTTGGACAGGTGTGTGGATAGGAAAGGTTTGCATTTGGACAGTTGTGTGGATCGGAAAGGATTACATTAGGACAGGTGTGTGGTTAGGAATTGTTTACATTTGGACAGGTGTGTGGATAGTAATTGTTTACATTTGGGCAGGTGTGTGGATAGGAATTGTTTACATTAGGACAGGTATGTGGATAGGAATTGTTTACATTTGGACAGGTGTGTGGATAGGAAAGGTTTATATTTGGACAGAGGTGTGGAAAGGAAAGGTTCACATTCGGACAGGTGTATGGATAGGAATAGTTTACATTTGGACAGGTGTGTGGATAGGAAAGGTTTACATTTGGACAGGTGTGTGGAAAGGAAAGGTTCACGTTTGGACAGGTGTGTGTTTTGGAAATGTTTACATCTGCACAGGTATGTGGATAGGAAAGCTTTACATTAGGACAGGTGTGTGGATAGGAAAGGTTTACATTTGGACAGGTGTGTGGATAGGAATTGTTTACATTTGGACAGGTGTATGGATAGGAATTGTTTACATTTGGACAGGTATGTGGATAGGAACGGCCTACATTTGGACAGGTGTGTGGATAGGAATTGTTTACATCTGGACTGGTGTGTGGATAAGAAAGGTTTACATTTGGACAGGTGTGTGGAAAGGAAAGGTTCAGATTTGGACAGGTGTGTGGATAGGAATTGTTTACATTAGGACAGGTGTTTGGATAGGAAAGGATTACATTTGGACAGGTGTGTGGACAGGTAAGGGTTACATTTGGACAGGTGTGTCGATAGGAAAGGTTTACATTAGGACAGGTGTGTGTATAGGAAAGTTTTGCATTTGGACAGATGTGTGGATAGGAAAGGATTACATTAGGACAGGTGTGTGGATAGGAACGGTTTAAATTTGGACAGGTGTGTGCATAGGAATCGTTTACATTTGGACAGGTGTGTGGATAGGAAAGGTTTACATTTGGAGAGGTGTGTGGATAGGAATGGTTTACATTAGGACAGGTATGTGGATAGGAATAGTTTACATTTGGACAGGTGTGTGGATAGGAATGGTTTACATTTGGTCAGGTGTGTGCATAGGAACGGTTTACATTTGGACAGGTGTGTGCATAGGAACTTTTTACATTTGGACAGGTGTGTGGATATTGAAGGTTTACATTTGGACAGGTGAGTGGATAGCAATTGTTTACATTTGGACAGGTGTGTGGATCGGAACCGTTTACATTAGGAAAGGTGTGTGGATAGGAATGGTTTACATTAGGACAGGTGTGTGGATAGGAATTGTTTACATTAGGACAGGTGTGTGGATAGCAATTGTTTACATTTGGACAGGTGTGTGGACAGGAAATGTTTACATTTGGACAGTTGTGCGGTTAGGAATTGTTTACATTAGGACAGGTGTGTGGAAAGGAAAGGTTCACATTCGGACAGGTGTGTGGATAGGAACGGTTTACATTTGGACAGGTGTGTGGATAGGAAAGGTTTACATTTGGACAGGTGTGTGGAAAGGAAAGGTTCACGTTTGGACAGGTGTGTGTTTAGGAATTGTTTACATTTGCACAGGTATGTGGATAGGAAAGCTTTACATTAGGACAGGTGTGTGGATAGGAAAGGTTTACATTTGGACAGGTGTGTGGATAGGAATTGTTTACATTTGGGCAGGTGTGGGATAGGAATTGTTTACATTTGGACAGGTGTGTGGATAGGAACGGCTTACATTTGGACAGGTGTGTGGATAGGAATTGTTTACATTTGGACTGGTGTGTGGATAAGAAAGGTTTACATTTGGACAGGTGTGTGGAAAGGAAAGGTTCAGATTTGGACAGGTGTGTGGATAGGAATTGTTTACATTAGGACAGGTGTTTGGATAGGAAAGGATTACATTTGGACAGGTGTGTGGACAGGTAAGGGTTACATTTGGACAGGTGTGTCGATAGGAAAGGTTTACATTAGGACAGGTGTGTGTATAGGAAAGTTTTGCATTTGGACAGATGTGTGGATAGGAAAGGATTACATTAGGACAGGTGTGTGGATAGGAACGGTTTAAATTTGGACAGGTGTGTGCATAGGAATCGTTTACATTTGGACAGGTGTGTGGATAGGAAAAGTTTACATTTGGAGAGGTGTGTGGATAGGAATGGTTTACATTAGGACAGGTATGTGGATAGGAATAGTTTACATTTGGACAGGTGTGTGGATAGGAATGGTTTACATTTGGTCAGGTGTGTGCATAGGAACGGTTTACATTTGGACAGGTGTGTGCATAGGAACTTTTTACATTTGGACAGGTGTGTGGATATTGAAGGTTTACATTTGGACAGGTGAGTGGATAGCAATTGTTTACATTTGGACAGGTGTGTGGATCGGAACCGTTTACATTAGGAAAGGTGTGTGGATAGGAATGGTTTACATTAGGACAGGTGTGTGGATAGGAATTGTTTACATTAGGACAGGTGTGTGGATAGCAATTGTTTACATTTGGACAGGTGTGTGGACAGGAAATGTTTACATTTGGACAGGTGTGCGGTTAGGAATTGTTTACATTAGGACAGGTGTGTGGAAAGGAAAGGTTCACATTCGGACAGGTGTGTGGATAGGAACGGTTTACATTTGGACAGGTGTGTGGATAGGAAAGGTTTACATTTGGACAGGTGTGTGGAAAGGAAAGGTTCACGTTTGGACAGGTGTGTGTTTAGGAATTGTTTACATTTGCACAGGTATGTGGATAGGAAAGCTTTACATTAGGACAGGTGTGTGGATAGGAAAGGTTTACATTTGGACAGGTGTGTGGATAGGAATTGTTTACATTTGGGCAGGTGTGGGATAGGAATTGTTTACATTTGGACAGGTATGTGGATAGGAACGGCTTACATTTGGACAGGTGTGTGGATAGGAATTGTTTACATTTGGACTGGTGTGTGGATAAGAAAGGTTTACATTTGGACAGGTGTGTGGAAAGGAAAGGTTCAGATTTGGACAGGTGTGTGGATAGGAATTGTTTACATTTGGATAGGTGTTTGGATAGGAATTGTTTACATTAGGAACAGTGTGTGGATAGGAATTGTTTACATTAGGAACAGTGTGTGGATAAGAATTGTTTACATTTGGACAGGTGTGTGGATTGGAAAAGTTTACATTTGGACAGGTGTGTGGATAGGAAAGGATTACATTTGGACAGGTGTGTGGATAGGTAAGGGTTACATTTGGACAGGTGTGTGGATAGGAAAGGTTTGCATTTGGACAGTTGTGTGGATCAGAAAGGATTACATTAGGACAGGTGTGTGGTTAGGAATTGTTTACATTTGGACAGGTGTGTGGATAGTAATTGTTTACATTTGGGCAGGTGTGTGGATAGGAATTGTTTACATTAGGACAGGTATGTGGATAGGAATTGTTTACATTTGGACAGGTGTGTGGATAGGAAAGGTTTATATTTGGACAGAGGTGTGGAAAGGAAAGGTTCACATTCGGACAGGTGTATGGATAGGAATAGTTTACATTTGGACAGGTGTGTGGATAGGAAAGGTTTACATTTGGACAGGTGTGTGGAAAGGAAAGGTTCACGTTTGGACAGGTGTGTGTTTTGGAAATGTTTACATCTGCACAGGTATGTGGATAGGAAAGCTTTACATTAGGACAGGTGTGTGGATAGGAAAGGTTTACATTTGGACAGGTGTGTGGATAGGAATTGTTTACATTTGGACAGGTGTATGGATAGGAATTGTTTACATTTGGACAGGTATGTGGATAGGAACGGCCTACATTTGGACAGGTGTGTGGATAGGAATTGTTTACATCTGGACTGGTGTGTGGATAAGAAAGGTTTACATTTGGACAGGTGTGTGGAAAGGAAAGGTTCAGATTTGGACAGGTGTGTGGATAGGAATTGTTTACATTAGGACAGGTGTTTGGATAGGAAAGGATTACATTTGGACAGGTGTGTGGACAGGTAAGGGTTACATTTGGACAGGTGTGTCGATAGGAAAGGTTTACATTAGGACAGGTGTGTGTATAGGAAAGTTTTGCATTTGGACAGTTGTGTGGATAGGAAAGGATTACATTAGGACAGGTGTGTGGATAGGAACGGTTTAAATTTGGACAGGTGTGTGCATAGGAATCGTTTACATTTGGACAGGTGTGTGGATAGGAAAGGTTTACATTTGGAGAGGTGTGTGGATAGGAATGGTTTACATTAGGACAGGTATGTGGATAGGAATAGTTTACATTTGGACAGGTGTGTGGATAGGAATGGTTTACATTTGGTCAGGTGTGTGCATAGGAACGGTTTACATTTGGACAGGTGTGTGCATAGGAACTTTTTACATTTGGACAGGTGTGTGGATATTGAAGGTTTACATTTGGACAGGTGAGTGGATAGCAATTGTTTACATTTGGACAGGTGTGTGGATAGGAACCGTTTACATTAGGAAAGGTGTGTGGATAGGAATGGTTTACATTAGGACAGGTGTGTGGATAGGAATTGTTTACATTAGGACAGGTGTGTGGATAGCAATTGTTTACATTTGGACAGGTGTGTGGATAGGAAATGTTTACATTTGGACAGGTGTGCGGTTAGGAATTGTTTACATTAGGACAGGTGTGTGGAAAGGAAAGGTTCACATTCGGACAGGTGTGTGGATAGGAACGGTTTACATTTGGACAGGTGTGTGGATAGGAAAGGTTTACATTTGGACAGGTGTGTGGAAAGGAAAGGTTCACGTTTGGACAGGTGTGTGTTTAGGAATTGTTTACATTTGCACAGGTATGTGGATAGGAAAGCTTTACATTAGGACAGGTGTGTGGATAGGAAAGGTTTACATTTGGACAGGTGTGTGGATAGGAATTGTTTACATTTGGGCAGGTGTGGGATAGGAATTGTTTACATTTGGACAGGTATGTGGATAGGAACGGCTTACATTTGGACAGGTGTGTGGATAGGAATTGTTTACATTTGGACTGGTGTGTGGATAAGAAAGGTTTACATTTGGACAGGTGTGTGGAAAGGAAAGGTTCAGATTTGGACAGGTGTGTGGATAGGAATTGTTTACATTTGGATAGGTGTTTGGATAGGAATTGTTTACATTAGGAACAGTGTGTGGATAGGAATTGTTTACATTAGGAACAGTGTGTGGATAAGAATTGTTTGGTAAGGGTTACATTTGGAGACGTGTGTCGATAGGAAAGGTTTACATTAGGACAGATGTGTGGATAGGAAAGGTTTACATTTGAACAGGTGTGTGGAAAGGAAAGGTTCACATTTGGACAGGTGTGTGGATAGGAACGGTTTACATTTGGACACGTGTGTGGATAGGAATTGTTTACATTAGGAACAGTGTGTGGATAAGAATTGTTTACATTTGGACAGGTGTGTGGATAGGAAAGGATTACATTTGGACAGGTGTGTGGATAGGTAAGGGTTACATTTGGACAGGTGTGTGGATAGGAAAGGTTTGCATTTGGACAGTTGTGTGGATCGGAAAGGATTACATTAGGACAGGTGTGTGTTTAAGAATTGTTTACATTTGGACAGGTGTGTGGATAGTAATTGTTTACATTTGGGCAGGTGTGTGGATAGGAATTGTTTACATTTGGACAGGTATGTGGATAGGAACGGCTTACATTTGGATAGGTGTGTGGATAGGAATTGTTTACATTTGGACTGGTGTGTGGATAAGAAAGGTTTACATTTGGACAGGTGTGTGGAAAGGAAAGGTTCAGATTTGGACAGGTGTGTGGATAGGAATTGTTTACATTTGGATAGGTGTTTGGATAGGAAAGGATTTCATTTGGACAGGTGTGTGGATAGGTAAGGGTTACATTTGGACACGTGTGTCGATAGGAAAGGTTTACATTAGGACAGATGTGTGGATAGGAAAGTTTTGCATTTGGACAGGTGTGTGGATAGGAAAGGATTACATTACGACAGGTGTGTGGATAGGAACGGTTTAAATTTGGACAGGTGTGTGCATAGGAATTGTTTACATTTGGACAGGTGTGTGGATAGGAAAGATTTACATTTGGACAGGTGTGTGGATAGGAATTGTTTACATTTGGATAGGTGTTTGGATAGGAAAGGATTACATTTGGACAGGTGTGTGGATAGGTAAGGGTTACATTTGGACACGTGTGTCGATAGGAAATGTTTACATTAGGACAGATGTGTGGATAGGAAAGGTTTACATTTGGACACGTGTGTGGATAGGAATTGTTTACATTAGGAACAGTGTGTGGATAAGAAAGGTTTACATTTGGACAGGTGTGTGGAAAGGAAAGGTTCAGATTTGGACAGGTGTGTGGATAGGAATTGTTTACATTTGGATAGGTGTTTGGATAGGAATTGTTTACATTAGGAACAGTGTGTGGATAGGAATTGTTTACATTAGGAACAGTGTGTGGATAAGAATTGTTTGGTAAGGGTTACATTTGGAGACGTGTGTCGATAGGAAAGGTTTACATTAGGACAGATGTGTGGATAGGAAAGGTTTACATTTGAACAGGTGTGTGGAAAGGAAAGGTTCACATTTGGACAGGTGTGTGGATAGGAACGGTTTACATTTGGACACGTGTGTGGATAGGAATTGTTTACATTAGGAACAGTGTGTGGATAAGAATTGTTTACATTTGGACAGGTGTGTGTTTAAGAATTGTTTACATTTGGACAGGTGTGTGGATAGTAATTGTTTACATTTGGGCAGGTGTGTGGATAGGAATTGTTTACATTTGGACAGGTATGTGGATAGGAACGGCTTACATTTGGATAGGTGTGTGGATAGGAATTGTTTACATTTGGACTGGTGTGTGGATAAGAAAGGTTTACATTTGGACAGGTGTGTGGAAAGGAAAGGTTCAGATTTGGACAGGTGTGTGGATAGGAATTGTTTACATTTGGATAGGTGTTTGGATAGGAAAGGATTTCATTTGGACAGGTGTGTGGATAGGTAAGGGTTACATTTGGACACGTGTGTCGATAGGAAAGGTTTACATTAGGACAGATGTGTGGATAGGAAAGTTTTGCATTTGGACAGGTGTGTGGATAGGAAAGGATTACATTACGACAGGTGTGTGGATAGGAACGGTTTAAATTTGGACAGGTGTGTGCATAGGAATTGTTTACATTTGGACAGGTGTGTGGATAGGAAAGATTTACATTTGGACAGGTGTGTGGATAGGAATTGTTTACATTTGGATAGGTGTTTGGATAGGAAAGGATTACATTTGGACAGGTGTGTGGATAGGTAAGGGTTACATTTGGACACGTGTGTCGATAGGAAATGTTTACATTAGGACAGATGTGTGGATAGGAAAGGTTTACATTTGGACACGTGTGTGGATAGGAATTGTTTACATTAGGAACAGTGTGTGGATAAGAATTGTTTACATTTGGACAGGTGTGTGGATGGGAAAGGTTTACATTTGGACACGTGTGTGGATAGGAATGGTTTACATTTGGACAGGTGTGTGGATAGGAACGGTTTACATTTGGACAGGTGTCTGGATAGGAAAGGTTCACGTTTGAACAGGTGTGTGTTTAGGAATTGTTTACATCTGCACAGTTATGTGGATAGGAAAGCTTTATATTAGGACAGGTGTGTGGATAGGTAAGGGTTACATTTGGACAGGTGTGTCGATAGGAAAGGTTTACATTAGGACAGGTGTGTGGATAGGAAAGGTTTGCCTTTGGACAGTTGTGTGGATCGGAAAGGATTACATTAGGACAGGTGTGTGGATAGGAAAGGTTTACATTTGGACAGGTGTGTGGTTAGGAATTGTTTACATTTGGACTGGTGTGTGGATAGGAATTGTTTACATTTGGACAGGTGTGTGGATAGGAATTGTTTACATTTGGACAGGTATGTGGATAGGAACGGCTTACATTTGGACATGTGTGTGGATAGGAATTGTTTACATTTGGACTGGTGTGTGGATAAGAAAGGTTTACATTTGAATAGGTGTGTGGAAAGGAAAGGTTCAGATTTGGACAGGTGTGTGGATAGGAATTGTTTACATTTGGATAGGTGTTTGGATAGGAAAGGATTACATTTGGACAGGTGTGTGGATAGGAAAGGTTTGCCTTTGGACAGTTGTGTGGATCGGAAAGGATTACATTAGGACAGGTGTGTGGATAGGAAAGGTTTACATTTGGACAGGTGTGTGGTTAGGAATTGTTTACATTTGGACTGGTGTGTGGATAGGAATTGTTTACATTTGGACAGGTGTGTGGATAGGAATTGTTTACATTTGGACAGGTATGTGGATAGGAACGGCTTACATTTGGACATGTGTGTGGATAGGAATTGTTTACATTTGGACTGGTGTGTGGATAAGAAAGGTTTACATTTGAATAGGTGTGTGGAAAGGAAAGGTTCAGATTTGGACAGGTGTGTGGATAGGAATTGTTTACATTTGGATAGGTGTTTGGATAGGAAAGGATTACATTTGGACAGGTGTGTGGATAGGTAAGGGTTACATTTGGACACGTGTGTCGATAGGAAATGTTTACATTAGGACAGATGTGTGGATAGGAAAGGTTTACATTTGGACACGTGTGTGGATAGGAATTGTTTACATTAGGAACAGTGTGTGGATAAGAATTGTTTACATTTGGACAGGTGTGTGGATGGGAAAGGTTTACATTTGGACACGTGTGTGGATAGGAATGGTTTACATTTGGACAGGTGTGTGGATAGGAACGGTTTACATTTGGACAGGTGTCTGGATAGGAAAGGTTCACGTTTGAACAGGTGTGTGTTTAGGAATTGTTTACATCTGCACAGTTATGTGGATAGGAAAGCTTTATATTAGGACAGGTGTGTGGATAGGTAAGGGTTACATTTGGACAGGTGTGTCGATAGGAAAGGTTTACATTAGGACAGGTGTGTGGATAGGAAAGGTTTGCCTTTGGACAGTTGTGTGGATCGGAAAGGATTACATTAGGACAGGTGTGTGGATAGGAAAGGTTTACATTTGGACAGGTGTGTGGTTAGGAATTGTTTACATTTGGACTGGTGTGTGGATAGGAATTGTTTACATTTGGACAGGTGTGTGGATAGGAATTGTTTACATTTGGACAGGTATGTGGATAGGAACGGCTTACATTTGGACATGTGTGTGGATAGGAATTGTTTACATTTGGACTGGTGTGTGGATAAGAAAGGTTTACATTTGAATAGGTGTGTGGAAAGGAAAGGTTCAGATTTGGACAGGTGTGTGGATAGGAATTGTTTACATTTGGATAGGTGTTTGGATAGGAAAGGATTACATTTGGACAGGTGTGTGGATAGGTAAGGGTTACATTTTGACACGTGTGTCGATAGGAAAGGTTTACATTAGGACAGATGTGTGGATAGGAACTTTTTACATTTGGACAGGTGTGTGGATATTGAAGGTTTACATTAGGACAGGTGTGTGGATAGCAATTGTTTACATTTGGACAGGTGTGTGGATAGGAAAGGTTTACATTTTGACAGGTGTGTGGTTAGGAATTGTTTACATTAGGAGAGGTGTGTGGAAAGGAAAGGTTCACATTCGGACAGGTGTGTGGATAGGAACGGTTTAAATTTGGACAGGTGTGTGGATAGGAATTGTTACATTTGGACAGGTGTGTGGATAGGAACGGTTTACATTTGGACAGGTGTGTGGATAGGAAAGGTTTACATTTGGGCAGGTGTGTGGTTAGGAATTGTTTACATTAGGAGAGGTATGTGGATAGGAAAGCTTTACATTAGGACAAGTGTGTGGATAGGAACTGTTTACATTTGGACAGGTGTGTGGATAGGAATGGTTTACATTTGGAGAGGTGTGTGGATGGGAATGGTTTACATTTGGACAGGTGTGTGGATAGGAAAGGTTTACATTTAGACAGGTGTGTGGATAGGAATTGTTTACATTTGGACAGGTGTGTGGATAGGAATTGTTTACATTTAGACAGGTGTGTGGATATTAAAGGTTGAGAGGGATATGGGCCAAATGGAGGTGAATTTGACTGGTTTATGTCGGGAAAGGCTGACATGGACCAGGTGGGCCATTCAGCCCACCGTCTCTATGCTGACTATTATCTCATACCGGTCCGGGCATTGTTTTTATCAGTGTAACCCGGATCAGAGTTTAAGGGGTGGAGCTTCAGTTCCAGGGTCTCTGAGACAGAACAAACACCGGTGGAGACTGCAGTTCTTGTTCCTTTAATCTACAGTGAGAGGCAATGCGCAGACTGTAACACAGAGACGGGTCTTGCCGGAAATGTCACAGTCTTCATGAAAGAAGGAGTGAGGGATCGAGAGGGAGTGAGTGGCAGGGAGTGTGAGAGAGGGGAATAGGGAGTGAGATGGAGTGAGTGGCGGGGGGTGAGAATAAGGGATAGGAATGAGAGAGGGAGAGAAGAAGAGGGAGTGAGCGAGGGGAATAGGGACTGAGGGGCAGGGAGTTTGAGAGGAAGGAGAGGGGAATAGGGAGTGAGGGCAGAATGTCTGGGAAAGAAGAGTTAAGGAGGAAGTGAGGGATAGGGAGGGAGGATCTGGGAGTGTCAGACATGGAGGGTAAGTGAGGGAAGGAAGAGTTAAGGATAGGGAGGGGTGATCTGGGAGTGTCAGACAGGGAGGGTGAATGACAGAAGGAAGAGTTAAGGAGGAAGTGAGGGATAGGGAAGGAGGATCTGGGAGTGTCAGACAGGGAGGGTGAATGACGGAAGGAAGAGTTATGGAGGGGGTGAGCTAAGGCAGGGGTCTGATTGTTGCACGTGGACGGTGTTCCAGCGGGAAGCATTCATCTACTCCAGGGGTGTGCACTGTGTCTGGGTTCACATCCTTGGTCACACGGCAAGACTTCCATAGACAGGGCCGTGGGCTCCAGGGGTCGAGGGCCACTGGCCAGGCCTGCCCTCGTCAACAGGGGTACCTGAAATCGTAGAGGAGAGAGTCAGCAAAACAATAGGCCGATTTAGCTTATCCTCTGCCTCAGCTAAAGCAACATCTTTGAAAAGGACCTCCACCCCATTGTTGGTGTGTGTCAGCCCCTTGATTGTGACCAGCAGGATGATCTGGTTCCACAAAATACAAGGCAACCCTAATGGGTAATTCCCGTTGTTCACCACTGCCCAGCTCTCTACCTGGCTCCAAGAGCTGAGTCCCAGAGTGAACTGTGAGGGGTGGGGGGTGGGGGGGAATGATTGCCTGTCCCTCACGTTACAGCAGCACCTGACTGAGTGAACCGTGAGTTTGGGGAGTGTGGTAATGAGTACCTGTCCCTGATGTTACAGCAGCACCGGACCGAGTGAACCATGAGGGTGGGGGTGGGGTGGTAATGAGTGCCTGTCTCTGACATTATTGCAGCACCTGACTGAGTGAACCATGAGGGTGGGGAGTGTGGTAATGAGTACCTGTCCCTGACGTTACGGCCGCACCTGACTGAGTGAGGCACTGAGGGGAGGGAGAGAACGTCGACTCAGACCATGAGAGGCCTGCGTCGGGCACTGAGGAGGCCTGGTAACTCCGGGCAATGAGGTCAAAGGAGGAATAGCCCAGTGGTTGGAGTCAGCTCTCACACCAGGGAAGGTGGGTGGCGTCAGAGGGGAGTCATACCATCCCAGAACATCTGTGTGGGTGTTCCTTAAGACCATAAGATCCTAAGACATAAGAACAGAATTAGGCCATTTGGCCCATCTTGTCTACTCCGCCATTCAATCATTGCTGATCCCTACCTTCCATTCCTCAGCTCCACTCCCTGGCTTTCTCCCTGTAATCTTTAATGCTGTGTCCTATCAAGAACCTATCAAGCTCTGCTTTAAATACACCCAACGACCTGGCCCCTACAGCTGCCTGAGGTAACAAATTCCACAAATTCAACACCCTCTAGCTAAAGAAATTTCTCCGCATCTCTGTTTTAAATGGATGCCCCTCTATTCTGAGGCTGTGCCCTCTTGTCCTAGACTCCCCCACCATGGGAAACATCCTTTCCACATCTACTCTGTCTAGACCTTTCAACATTTGAAAGGTTTCAATGAGATTCCCTCCTCATTCTTTTGAATTCTTGCAAATACAGACCCAGAGCGATCAAACATTCCTCGTATGATAATCGTTTCATTCCTGGAATCATCCTTGTGAACCTCCTCTGAACCCTCTCAAATGCCAGCACATCTGGCGAGGAGCCCAAAACTGTTTGCGATAGTCAAGGTGAGGCCTCACCAGTGCCTTATAAAGCCTCAGCATCACATCCCTGCTCTTGTATTCTAGACCTCTTGAAAAAAAATGCTAACATTGCATTTGCCTTCTTCACCACTGACTCAACCTGCAAGTTAACCTTCAGGGTGTTCTGTACAAGGACTCCCAAGTCCCCTTACATCTCAGATTTTTGGATTTTCTCCTCAATTAGAAAATAGTCCGCACATTTATTTCTACTACCGAAGTGCACAACCATGCATTTTCCAACAT
Organism: Mobula birostris; assembly: GCF_030028105.1. Lineage (NCBI taxonomy): Eukaryota > Metazoa > Chordata > Chondrichthyes > Myliobatiformes > Myliobatidae > Mobula > Mobula birostris. The sequence continues at coordinate 63,978,074 of NC_092393.1, read as the reverse complement.
TGTATTTCATTTGCCACTTTCTTGCCCATTCTCCTAATCTGTCTAAGTCCTTCTGAATCCTACCTGTTGCTTTAACACTACCTGCCCCTCCACCAATCTTTGTATCATTCGCAAACTTGACAACAAAGCCATCTATTCTATTATCTAAATTGTTGATATACAGCACAAAAAGAAGTGGTCCCAACACTGACCCCTGTGGAACACCACTAGTCACTGGCAGCCAACCAGACAAGGATCCTTTTATTCCCACTCGCTGCCTCCTACCGATCAGCCAATGCTCTAACCATCTTAGTAACTTTCCTGTATAATACCAAGGGCTCTTAACTTAGTAAGCAGCCTCATGTGTGGTACCTTGTTAAAGGCTTTCTGATAGTGCAAATATACAACATCCACTGCACCCCCTTTATCTATCCTACTTGTAATCTCCTGAAAGAATGCCAACAGGTTCGTCGGGCAAGGTTTTTGCTTAAGGAAACCATGCTGACAATGTTGGGTGTCAGTGTCAGTGTGATGGGTCCAACCCCTCCACCCATCATCACCCTCTACCAGTCTCACTGTCACCACTCCCTTTTCCCCAGCACCCCCGCCCCAGTATCCACACTGCTGTACAGTGCATCAGGCAACAGCATCTACAGAAAGCACTGTTCGTACAGGCAGTGGGGAGTACAGGATTCAAGGACACTGAGACTGCGCTCAAGCAGCAGGTAGCAGCTGGTGATTACAGACAGACTGCAGGGCAGTGGGGAGTACAGGCATCGGTGAGACGGGCAGTGGGGAGTACAGGCAATGGTGAGATGGGCAGTGGGGAGCACAGGCAATGGTGAGACGGGCAGTGGAGAGTACAGGCATCGGTGAGACGGGCAGTGGGGAGTACAGGCATCGGTGAGACGTGCAGTGGGGAGTACAGGCAATGGCGAGGCGGGCAGTGGGGAGTACAGGCAGTGGCGAGATGGGCAGTGGGGAGTTCAGGCAATAGCGAGACGGGCAGTGGGGAGTACAGGCAATGGCGAAATGGGCAGTGGGAAGTACAGGCATCGGTGAGATGGGCAGTGGGGAGTACAGGCAATGGCGAGACGGGCAGTGGGGAATACAGGCAGTGGCGAAATGGGCAGTGGGGAGTACAAGCAATGGCGAGGCGGGCAGTGGGGAGTACAGGCAGTGGCGAGACAGGCAGTGGGGAGTACAGGCATCGGTGATACAGGCAGTGGGGAGTACAGGCAATGGCGAGACGGGCAGTGGGGAGTACAGGCAATGGCGAGACGGGCAGTGGGGAGTACAGGCAATGGCGAGACGGGCAGTGGGGAGTACAGGCATCGGTGAAACGGGCAGTGGGGAGTACAGGCATCAGTGAGATGGGCAGTGGGGAGTACAGGCATCGGTGAAACGGGCAGTGGGGAGTACAGGCATCAGTGAGATGGGCAGTGGGGAGTACAGGCATCGGTGAGACGAACAGTGGGGAGTACAGGCATCAGTGAGACGGGCAGTGGGGAGTACAGGCAATGGCAAGATGGGCAGTGGGGAGTGCAGGCAATGGCGAGACGGGCAGTGGGGAGTACAGGCAATGGTGAGAGGGGCATTGGTGAGACGGGCAGTGGGGAGTACAGGCAATGGCGAGACGGGCTGTGGGGAGTACAGGCAATGGTGAGACGGGCATCAGTGAGACGGGCAGTGGGGAGTACAGGCATCGGTGAGACGGGCAGTGGGGAGTACAGGCATCGGTGAGACGGGCAGTGGGGAGTGCAGGCAATAGCGAGACGGGCAGTGGGGAATACAGACAATGGCAAGGCGGGCAGTGGGGAGTACAGGCAATGGCGAGACGTGCAGTGGGGAGTACAGGCAATAGCCAGGTGGGCGGTGGGGAGCACAGGCAGTGGCGAGACGGGCAGTGGGGAGAACAGGCAATGGCGAGACGGGCAGTGGGGACTACAGGCATCGGTGAGACGGGCAGTGGGGAGTACAGGCAATGGCGAGATAGGCAGTGGGGAGTACAGGCAATGGCGAGACGGGCATTGGGGAGTACAGGCAATGGTGAGACGGGCATCGGTGAGACGGGCAGTGGGGAGTACAGGCAATGGTGAGACGGGCAGTGGGGAGTACAGGCAGTGGCGAGACGGGCAGTGGGGTGTACAGACAATGTCGAGACGGGCAGTGGGGAGTACAGGCATCGGTGAGACAGGCAGTGGGGAGTACAGGCAGTGGCGAGACGGGCAGTGCGGAGTACAGGCATCGGTGAGACGGGCAGTGGGGAGTACAGACAATGTCGAGATGGGCAGTGAGGAGTACAGGCATCGGTGAGACGGGCAGTGGGGAGTACAGACAATGTCGAGACGGGCAGTGTGGAGTACAGGCATCGGTGAGACGGGCATTGGGGAGTACAGGCAATGGTGAGACGGGCATCGGTGAGACGGGCAGTGGGGAGTACAGGCAATGGTGAGACGGGCAGTGGGGAGTACAGGCAGTGGCGAGACGGGCAGTGGGGTGTACAGACAATGTCGAGACGGGCAGTGGGGAGTACAGGCATCGGTGAGACAGGTAGTGGGGAGTACAGGCATCGGTGAGACGGGCAGTGGGGAGTACAGACAATGTCGAGAAGGGCAGTGTGGAGTACAGGCATCGGTGAGACGGGCAGTGGGGAGTACAGGCATCGGTGAGACGGGCAGTGGGGAGTACAGGCAATGGCGAGATGGGCAGTGAGGAGTACAGGCATCGGTGAGACGGGCAGTGGGGAGTACAGACAATGTTGAGATGGGCAGTGTGGAGTACAGGCATCGGTGAGACGGGCAGTGGGGAGTACAGGCAATGGCGAAACGGGCAGTGGGGAGTACAGGCAATGGCGAAACGGGCAGTGGGGAGTACAGGCAATGGCGAAACGGGCAGTGGGGAGTACAGGCATCGGTGAGATGGGCAGTGGGGAGTACAGGCAATGGCAAGGCGGGCAGTGGGGAGTACAGGCAATAGCGAGGCGGGCAGTGGGGAGTACAGGCAATAGCGAGGCGGGCAGTGGGGAGTACAGGCAATGGCGAGGCGGGCAGTGGGGAGTACAGGCAATGGCAAGGCGGGCAGTGGTGGGTACAGGCAATGGTGAGACAGGCAATGGGGAGTACAGGCAATGTCGAGATGGGCAGTGGGGAGTACAGGCATCAGTGAGACGGGCAGTGGGGAGTACAGGCAATGGCGAGGCAGGCAGTGGGGAGTACAGGCAATGGCGAGGCGGGCAGTGGGGAGTACAGGCAATAGCGAGGTGGGTGGTGGGGAGTACAGGCAATGGCGAGGCGGGCAGTGGGGAATACAGGCAAGAGCGAGGCGGGTGGTGGGGAATACAGCCAGTGGCGAGACGGGCAGTGGGGAGTACAGGCATCAAGTGAGATGGGCAGTGGGGAGTACAGGCAATAGCGAGGCGGGCGGTGGGGAGTACAGGCAATGGCAAGGCGGGCAGTGGGGAGTACAGGCAATGGTGAGACGGGCATTGGGGAGTACAGGCAATGGTGAGACGGGCATCGGTGAGACGGGTAGTGGGGAGTACAGGCAATAGCGAGGCGGGCAGTGGGGAGTACAGGCAATGGTGAGATGGGCAGTGGAGAGACAAGCATCGGTAATTGCTGGTCACAGCTCAGTCAGACCGAAGAGGCCATGGATGATCACTCACCAGGTGTGGCAACCTCCGGACAGGGGTCATTGTCCAGTCCAATCAGCTCGGGTGGCTTGTTGTTGTTGTCATAGGCAGGCGTGACGCCAGTCTGGTCCCACCAGCCTGGAGAGAGAAAGAAAGACAGGAAGATTGTGGCAGGCGTTCAGACAGCCGGCACAGGTTGTCAGCGGCCCGCATGTCATTGGAACTCACAGTGTGGCACGTGCAGCGAGGAGACGTGTCGCCACTGAATGGGTCTGTATCCATTTCCTGTGGTCTTAGTGAAATACATGGCAGATCACATCTTGTCTCAGACTGTGGCTGAGGTCTCGACCTGTGTCCAAGGGATATTCCTGTCTCTGCAGTAAACCCCAGGGTTGTCTTTGGGGTCAGCGTCCGGTGTCCATGTTCAATATTCATTTCCTAGTGTGGGGGTTAGTGTTTGCCAACTATGTCGGGGTGGGGGATACTTAATCTAGAGTTGCAGGGGGATGGGGACCAGAGTGCCAGAACAGTTAGTGGAGAAGTTGTGGAGACAGATGTTGGTAACGCCTTAGAGAAAGTCAAGAATCAAAAGGTTGAGCATTGTGTGACTAATGCCCTGAGCGGCGTATATTTCAATGCAAGAAGCATCGTAGGAAAAGCAGGTCAGCTCAGGGCATGAATCAACACATGGAATTATGATATTGCAGCCATTAGTGAGACTTAATTGCAGGAGGGGCAGGACTGACAGCTCAATATTCTGGTGCTTCGTTGTTTTAGACGTAACAGAATGGACTGACTAGAGAACTCATCTGCTGAGGGATTATGGATGGAAATGAGGAATAAGAAAGGTATGACCGTGCTAATGGGGTTATATTACAGAGAACACACAGTCCGTGGGATTTAGAGGAACCAACCTGTTATAGAGGGTGATTTAAACTTTCCACATATTAACTGGGACTCCTTTACTGTAAAAACACGAGAGTCATAGAGAGATATAAAAGTACAGCACAGAAACAGGCCTTTTGGCCCATTCAGTCCATGCCAAATTATTTAAACTGCCAACTCCCATTGACTTACACCAGGACCATAACCCTCCATATCCCTACTAACCATGTACCTATCAAAAGTTCTCTTAAACGTTGAAATCGAGTTTGCATGCACCACTTGTGCGGGCAGCTCGTTCCACACTCTCACGCCCTTCTGAATGAAGAAATTTCCACGCACATGTTCCTCTTAAACTCCTGCTCTTTCACCATTAACATCTGGTTGTAGTCCCTACCAATCTGAATAGATGAAGTCTGCTTGCATTTATCCTATCTATACCCCTCATAATTTTGTATATCAAATCTCTCCTCCTTCTACATTCTAGGGAACAAAGTCCTAACCTATTCAATCTTCTCTTACAACTCAAGTCTTCCAGAACCACCAACATCTTTGTAAATTTTCTCTGTAATCTTTCAATCTTATTTACATTGTTCCTGGAGGTAGGTGATCAAAACTGCACACAACACTCCAGGTTAGGCCTCACCAATATCTTACACAACTTCAACATAACATCCCATCTCCTGTACTCAGTACATTGATTTATGAAAGCCAATGTGCCAAAGGCTTTCTTTATGACTCTGTCATCCTGTGACACCACTTTCAAGGAATTACCAATCTGTACTCTCAGATCCCTTGGTGCTACCAGCCTCTTTGGTGCCTGATCATTCACTGTGTAAGACCTACCCTGTTACCCTGTGAAGTGCAAAACTTTGTACTTGTCTGCAATAAATTTCAATCGCCATTTTTCAGCCCACTTTTCCAACTGGTCCAGATCCCGCTACAAACCATGTTAGCCTTCCTCATTGTCCACTACACCCCCAATCTCGGTGTCATCTGCAAATTTGCTGATCTAGTTAACCACATTATCATCCAGATCATTGATATAAATGACAAACAACAACGGACCCAGAACTGATCCCTATGGCACAGGACTAGTCACAGGACTCCAGTCAGAGAGACAACCCTCTACTAGCACTCTCTGGCTTTTCTCACAAGGGAAATGTCTAATGCAATTTACTACTTCATCGTAAATGCCAAGTAACTCCATAAGACATGACGTACTGCCCACGAAGCCATGGTGACTACCCTCAATCGGTCCATGTCTATCCAATACTTACATATCCGATCCCTCAGAATACCTTCCAACAACTTTCCTGCTACTAACGTCAGGCTCACTGGTCTATATTTTCCTGGTTTATTTTTAGAACCTTTCTTGGACAGCAGGACAACATTGGCTACCCTCCGATCATCTGATAACTCACCTGTCGTTAAGGATGATTTAACTATCTGCTAGGGTCCTGACAGTTTCTGCACGCGGTCCAAAGGAACACTTTGTCAGGCCCTGGTGGTTTACCCTCCTACTTTGCCTCAGAACAGCAAACATCTCCTCTGTAATGTGTACAGGGTCCACGAAGTTGATGCCACTTTGCCTCACTTCTGTAGACTCTGTCTGACTCCTGAGTAAATACAGATGCACTAAATTCACGTACACTCTCCCCATCTCCTTTGGCTCCACACATGGATTACCATTCTGATCTTCCAGAGGACCAGCTTTTTCCCTTATGATGCTTTTGCTCTTAATATATCTGTAGATTCTCCTTCAGAAATTTCTGAAATGCCAGTTCGCTGCTGTTGTTACTGCACGGTCAGGAATCTTCTGGAGAGAAGGCCTCAAAATCCCCGGCTTTGCCGGCTGTTGGTGACCAAGATTGAGGTCGAATCGTTCAGACAGAGACGGCGCTCAGTACTTGGTGTCGGAGAGCTGATTCGGAGGCTCGAAGTTTTCGGATGACTCAGAGACGGATTGTGGTCGGGTATGGCAGGGAGAGTTTTTCTTCCTTCTCCTGACTGCATGAGATGTGGGACATTTGAGAGACTTTGAACTTTTTACTGTGCTCATGGACTTCTTCATCAAGTTATGGTATTATTGCACTGTTGTAACTATATGTTATAATTATGTGGTTTTGTCAGTTTTTTCTGTCTTGGTCTGTCCTGTGTTTTGTGATATCACACCGGAGGAAATATTGTATCATTTCTTAAAGCATGCATTACTAAATGACAATAAAAGAGAACTGCGTGTCTTCATAATCTAATCTACTCTAATCTAACCTTGTCTGCTAGGGCAACCTCATGCCTTGTTTCTAACCCTCCTGATTTCTTTCTTAAGTATTCTCTTGCATTTCTTGTACTCCATAAGCACCCACTTTGTTCCTACCTGACTATACCTGCTATACACCAATTTTGATGGGGGAAGAAGATGGCGTGATGACAGCGCGCACGGCCACTTCCGTGATGAATATCTGTTATCTGTCAAGTAGGGGACCGTGCACAATCCTGATTTGATGGAGACAGACGTGAGAGCACAGCGGAACATCTGGAAAACTTCTGAAATGCTCACTTCGCTGCCGCTGCTACTGTATGGTAACTGGAATCTCCGGAGCTGAAGGCCCCGAAATCCTCGGCTTTGCGTGTTTCAGCGGCCGGGGCGAGGTCGAAGGCGCTCGGCAGAGGATGGCGCTCGGAAGGCTGTATCAGAGAGGCTGCTCGGAAGCTCGGAGTTTTCGGACGGATGGACTCAGGCTCGGCTGGGGTCGGCTGCTTCCAGGGTATCGGCAAGTTGACGGTGCCTGGAGGTTTATGGCAGGGAGTTTCTCCCTTTTGCCTCCTGCTATCAGGGACTCGGGAGTCGATCGACTCAGGACTTTGAGACTTTTTTAGTGTGCCCATGGTCTGTTCTTCATCAAATTATGGTATTGCTTTGCACTGCTGTAACTATATGTTATAATTATGTGGTTCTGTCATTGTTAGTCTTTGGTTTGTCCTGTTTTCTGTGATATCACTCCGGAGAAACATTGTATCATTTCTTAATGCATGTATGCATTTCTAAATGACAATAAAAGAGGACTGAGTGTTCTCATAATCTAATCTAAGATATGGCAAGTGTGGACTGGGACAGGCTGTTTTCCAACAAAGGTGTACTTGGTAAGTGGGAGATTTTCAAAAGTGAAATGTTGAGAGTACACAGTTTGTATGAGCCTGTCGGAATAGAAGGTAAAGATAACATTTTTAGGGAACCTTGACTTTCAAGAGTCATTGAAGTGCTGGTTAAGAAAAAAAAAGGTGCATAGCAGACATAAGCAGGTAAGAACAAATGAGGTGCTTATGGAGTATAAGAAATTCAAGAGAACACTTCAGAAAAAAATCAGGAGGGCTAAAAGAAGGCATGAAGTTGCCCTAGCGGACAAGGTGAAGGAGAATCCTAAGGGATTCTACTGACATGTTAAGAGCAAAAGGATTGCAAGGGACAAAAATGGTCCTCTAGATCAGAATGGTAAACCAGGTGTGGAGCCAAAAGAGATGGGGGTGATCTTATATGCATTTTAACTCTATTTCGATAGGCAAAGCAGCAACTTCATGGGCCCTATACAGGTTACAGATAAGGAGGTGTTTGCTGTCTTGAGGCAAATTACTGTGGACTAATCCTCAGGGCCCAACAAGGTGTAACAAGGTTCAGTCGCTCAGCATGAAAGATGAGGTAGTGAATTGAATTAGGAGAAGCCAGGGAGTGGTAGTAGATGGTTGCCTCTCTGATTGGAGGCTTGTGTCTAGTGGTGTGCCACAGGGATCAGTGCTGGGTCCATTGTTGTTTGCCATCTATATCAATGATCTGGATGATCATGTTGATAACTGGATCATTAAATTTGCAAATGACACCAAGATTGGGCGTTTATTCTACAGTGAGGAAGACTATCAGCGCTTGAAATGGCATCTGAACCAGCTGAGAAAATGAGCTGAAAAATGGCAGAATTTAATGCAGACAAGTGTGAGGCGTTCCACTTTGGTAGGACCAACCAGGACAGGTCTTACACAGCGAATGGTAGGACACTGAAGAGTGCAGTAGAACAAAGAGATATAATTCATTGAAAGTGATGTCACCGGTAGATAGGGTCATAAAGAAAGCTATTGGCACACTGGCCTTCGCCTTCCCACCCATCAAACCATCTCCACAACCCTTCACCCACTCCTGCTCTCTCCTTGATCCCCGTCACCCACCAAACCGTCTCCACGTGACCCACATGGGGGCCCATGTTCAGGAGTCATGTCACTGAGTGATGCAGGGCTCTGTGATCAGGGGGTGAACATGGATGCCAGGTGTGGATGATGGAGAGTGACCTTGGACCTGGGACATGGATACCAGACATAGACACTGGACACGAGATACCAGTAAACGACCCCAGCAACAGAAGATCACATCAACAACGACAGACACATCTCAATTATCGTTCCCTGAACATGGATTTTTCCACTTAGACTGCTGTGTACACGGAGCCGTCACTCGGATCCCTTGACACAGACCCCAGCGACGCACGTTAGGTGGGTGGAGAGAAGTGCAGAGCCTTTGACATTGGGACACCACATATGGATGTCCAGACCATTGAGGTGGATATGATGAGGATCCATAGGTGCCTGACAGTGACACCCAGCCACCCATCGTTGTCCATGGGTCCTGACCTCTGGCACCAGATCCCGACATACAGCCACAGGACACATATACAGGGACACGGATCACCGAATATGAAGATCAGGCAATGGATACTGGGAATGCCCAAACTGAGTGACAGGAAGACAGGTTACCAAGGATACTTGACTCACGGACAGCAGCTCCCGCCCGCTCCTCGGTAACTGCGTTACCCTGGAAACACAGACAACAATGTTACCCTATAGGACTATCAACAGCCAATCCTAAGCAGTCCCCTGAAACCCAACCCTACCTCAGAGTCTCGTCGGCTGGTACCCATGTCAGCATCAGCCTCTGGTGTCCGAGGAACCTGTGAGAACAAAATCAGGGAACTATTGTCTGCTGTCATCCAGAGGTACTTTGCCTTTACCCACCAAACTGTCCCCACAGCCTCCCCATCCCCACTGCCCACACTCTCCCCATCGAAAACCTCACTAAACCCCTCCCACCCACCAAACTGTCCCCACAGCCCCTCACCCGCCCCTGCTCTCTCCTCGTCACCCATCCATCTACTCCCCCAGTCCTTCCACCAATTCCATCCACTCTTCCCCATCTTTCCCCAATCCAATTCCTCCACAAGCTCTGAAAATAAGAAATTCTTTCAGAATCTGTAAATTCAGAGCAACACACACAAAATGCTGGAGGAACTCAGCAGGTCAGGCAGCATCTATGGAGAGGAATAAACAGTTGAAATTCTGAGATGAGACCTTTTTCCAGCACCTGTACATCAATAGAGAAGTAGAGATGGTCATTCCCCAAAATGCTTTAGTGTCCAAATTAATTCCTACTGATGAGAGCCTTTAGGTAAAGTAACCCACTGTATAAAAAGGAGAGAAATTGGAGAATTAAAGCAGGGGTGGTGTTGGGCAGAATTCATTGTTAAAGATCCAGTATGTGGCATTTGGAAGAGTGATGACTTGTTGGAAGACAGCCCAGGAGTACAGGAGTGTCTTCACACTTGCGGACTCAGAGTGGGAGTGAGAGAACCGGTAGATGTGCTGTGTACGTACTTTCAGAAAGCTTTGACAATACCCCTGGAAGAAATTAGTTTCAATAATAAAGCAGATGGGATTGGGAACAATTATTGTTGTGGATAAGGAACTGGTTAACACATAGGAAGGAGAGGGTAGCAATAAATGGGTCTTTCCTGGGGTGGCAGTAACTAGTGATGTACAGCAGGGATCAGAGCTGGAAACCAGTGACTCACAGTGGATATGAATGATTTTAGGCGAGGGAGTTCAGTGCATTAACTCCAGGATTGTGCAGGTCACTGACCCTTGCTGGCTGGGACAGGGGTGGCGAGGTCCAAGCCGGGAACAGGTGGGTCAAAGTGACTTGGACAGGTTGACCAAGTGGATGGATGCAGGGTAACAAGGATAAATGTGGGATGGCATATTTCACCCTAAAGGTGAGGTTTGGGAAGTGGGAGAGGTATCAAGACCTGGGTGTTCTTGAGCACCAGTCACTGGGAGTAAAGATACAGATGCAGCTGGCAGGTATGGTGTGGCTGGTCATCTTAGCAAGAGATTTCATGTCCCTTTAGGATTGTACCAGTTTCAATCACATCCCTGTCATTCTTAAAATTGCAGCAAGTATAACTAAGTCCAAAACCAGAGCTGGGTAAAACCCAGCCTATCCAGTACACTCATAGCTGCATGGCCAAACTCTACTCCATCTCAAGATTCAAGACTGTTTATTGTTTTTCTTCAGTACAGGGTGTATAGGGGAACCAAATGATGTTACCCTGGATCCCATGCAGCCTTTATAAACACAATAAATATTTTTAAAAAACAAACACGCAATGCACAGTTAAGTGTAAAGTGGCAGAACATGGATGGGAGCGAGGGGCGGTGGACTCTGCAGGCTTTTGTCTGCTGCAGAGTGCCTTGTTAAGATCAATGGATCACTGACAGCGCCCGCTTCCTTCAGAAGAGGAGTATGTCAGGGGTGCCCCATGTCGGGCCAATTGTATGCGATCTGTGTCGAGCCATTCCTGAGCCTTCTTCGGCTGACGGGTCTGGTTCTGCATGAACCAGACATGGAGGTTGTCCTCTCGGCCTACGCCGACAACGTACTCCTCATGGTGACAGATCCCAGTGACCTACGCAGGATGCGCAAGTGCCCAGAAGTTTTCTCGGTAGCGTCCTCCACTAGGATCAACTGGGCAAAACGTTCCAGACCCCTAGTGGGTCAGTGGCAGGTGGACCCCTTGCTGGAGGAGATGAGAGCTTTTGAGTGGAGTACCAGGCATCTCCTCTATCTGGGAGTCTACCTGAGTCCTTCTGGGGACACCTGGCTGGCGAACTGGCAGGACCTGGAGATGGAAGTCATGGCCCAGCTGGGGCGCTGGTCGGGCCTTCTCAGGGTGCTTTCCTATCGAGGCAGGGTGGTGGTCATAAACCAGCTGGTGGTCTCCATGTTGTGGTACTGGATGGTCACCTTGGCACCTCCTGCCCCCTTTTACGCGAGAATGCAGAGGAAGTCCGTAGATTACAGGAAACACTGGGTCTCCACAGCAGTCTTCAGTCTCCCAGTGGGAGAGGGCGGACAGTCGCTGGTGTGTGTACGTACGCGACTGGTGGCTCTCCGCCTCTGGACCCTGCAGAGATCCCTGTACGCCAAGCACCATCCCAGGTGGCACGTGTTGGCGACATTCTTTCTCCGGAGAAGCTGCTGTCTTCACAAAGATATGCAGCTGCCTCCGGCGGGCGTCAGCCGTGCTGCTTTGCGGAGTCTGCCCGGCTTCTATCAGGACTTTCTGAGTCTGGAACATGGCTGCCTCAGGCTGGGAATCCCCTTCTCTGGCAAAGGGCAGAGTCCTGGCCGACCCTTGCCCAACAGATGTTGGTGCGGTTCAGGTGTGTGGATCGACTCAGGCTGAGCTGTTTGTCGGACCCAGGCTCCAGCCCCGCAATCTTATCCGAGAGCCGAGCAAGCACAACTTGAGCCGTCTCTCCTCGACACCCACAATCCCATTCAGGGATGCAAGTAGGAGATATCAGTATAGGCTGCTGCTCCACACCCTCCACTTCCTAGCCCTTGTCCATTGTCCCAACACGCCATGGCGGTCAGTCTTTCCACCTGGAGGTGAGGGAGGTCCCCAGTGGAAATCCCTTCACGAGGGGGTTCTTCCCATGCACCTGGCGGATCTGGGGTGGGGGCTGCTGCGTAGAGCGGTGCCCTGTAACAAGTTCTTTAGTTTGTACAGGGATCTCCCAGCTGCATGTCACTTCTGTGGGCTGGAGGAGACCGTGTACCACACGTACATAGAGTGTGTGAGGCTGCAGCCCCTTTTTGCGTATCTGCGTGGGCTGCTTCTCACCTTCTGGTTGCACTTTAGCCCCACCCTATTTATATACGATCATCCAGTAAGGAGGGGGGCATGCAGGGATGAGGATATACCTGACAACTTGCTCCTGGGGCTGGTGAGATCAGCCATCTGTAGGTCCTGGAAATGGGTGGTGGGAGGATCTGCCCGGGTAGACTGCCTGGCAATGTTTAGGAGGAATGTTCGTGCCCGGGTAAATTTTGAGAAGGAACACACTCTGTCCACGGCGACTGTAGAGGCGTTTCGGGGCTGTTGGGCTCCACAGGGGGTTATTGCCATCACTGACAGAGATGGAAACATTTTAGTTTAATGTGTATTGTCTATTTGTAGTGAAGTAATTGTGTTAGTCTCTGGTTTGTATACATAGCACTGAATTTGTAATAAAGATATTCTGTATAAAAAAAAGGGGGATGGACGGGAGTGAGGGGTGGTGGACGGTAAATGAGGGGTGGTGGACGGGAGTGAGGGGGGTGGACAGGGAGCGAGGGGTGGTGGACGGGAGCGAGGTGGGATGGACGGGAGCGAGGCGGGGTGGACGGGAGCAAGGGGTGGTGGACGGTAAATGAGGGGTGGTGGACGGGGAGCGAGGGGTGGTGGACGGGAGAGAGGTGGGGTGGACGGGAGCGAGGGGTGGTGGACGGGAGTGAGGGGGGTGGACAGGGAGCGAGGGGTGGTGGACAGGAGCGAGGTGGAGTGGACGGGAGTGAGGGGGACGGATGGGAACAAGGGGGGACGGACAGGGAGCGAGGGGGACAGACAGGGAGCGAGGGGGGACGGACAGGGAGTGAGGGGGACGGACAGGGAGTGAGGGGGACGGACAAGGAGAGAGGGGTGATGGACGGGAGCGAGGGGGGTGGACGGGAGCGAGGGGTGGTGGACGGTAAATGAGGGGTGGTGGACGGGAGCGAGGGGGGTGGACAAGGAGCAAGGGGGGATGGATGGGAGCGAGGGGGGATGGACGGGAGCGAGGGGGAATGGATGGGAGCGAGTGGGGATGGACGGGAGTGAGGGGGAATGGATGGGAGCGAGTGGGGATGGACGGGAGCGAGGGGTGGTGGACGGGAGCGAGGGAGGATGGACGGGAGCGAGGGAGGATGGACGGGAGCGAGGGGGAATGGATGGGAGCGAGGGGGGATGGACGGGAGCGAGGGGGAATGGATGGGAGCGAGGGGGAATGGATGGGAGCGAGGGAGGATGGACGGGAGCGAGGGGGAATGGATGGGAGCGAGGGGGGATGGACGGGAGCGAGGGGGAATGGATGGGAGCGAGGGGGGATGGACGGGAGCGAGGGGGTATGGATGGGAGCGAGGGGGGATGGACGAGAGCGAGGGGTGGTGGACGGTAACTGAGGGGTGGTGGACGGAAGTGAGGGGGGATGGACGGAAGTGAGGGGGGATGGATGGGAGCGAGGGGGGATGGATGGGAGCGAGGGGGAATGGATGGGAGCGAGTGGGGATGGACGGGAGTGAGGGGGAATGGATGGGAGCGAGGGGGGATGGACGGGAGCGAGGGGGAATGGATGGGAGCGAGTGGGGATGGACGGGAGCGAGGGGTGGTGGACGGGAGCGAGGGAGGATGGACGGGAGCGAGGGGGAATGGATGGGAGCGAGGGGGGATGGACGGTAAGTGACTGGGGACGGACGGGAGCGAGGGGGGTGGACAAGGAGCAAGGGGGGATGGATGGGAGCGAGGGAGGATGGACGGGAGCGAGGGGGGATGGACGGGAGCGAGGGGTGGTGGACGGTAATTGAGGGGTGGTGGACGGAAGTGAGGGGGGATGGACGGGAGCGAGGGGGGATGGACGGGAGCGAGGGGGAATGGATGGGAGCGAGTGGGGATGGACGGGAGTGAGGGGGAATGGATGGGAGCGAGGGGGAATGGATGGGAGCGAGGGAGGATGGACGGGAGCGAGGGGGAATGGATGGGAGCGAGGGGGATGGACGGGAGCGAGGGGGAATGGATGGGAGCGAGGGGGATGGACGGGAGCGAGGGGGAATGGATGGGAGCGAGGGGGGATGGACGGTAACTGAGGGGGGATGGACGGTAAGTGACTGGGGACGGACGGGAGCGAGGGGGGTGGACAAGGAGTAAGGGGGGATGGACGGGAGCGAGGGAGGATGGACGGGAGTGAGGGGTGGTGGACGGGAGCGAGGGGTAGTGGATGGGAGCGAGGGGGGATGGACGGGAGTGAGGGGGGATGGACGGGAGCGAGGGGGAATGGATGGGAGCGAGGGGGAATGGATGGGAGCGAGTGGGGATGGACGGGAGCGAGGGGGGATGGACGAGAATATGGGTGGTGGACGGTAAATGAGGGGTGGTGGACGGGAGTGAGGGGGGATGGACGGGAGCGAGGGGGGATGGACGGGAGCGAGGGGTGGTGGACGGGAGTGAGGGGGGATGGACGAGAGCGAGGGGGGATGGACGGTAAATGAGGGGTGGTGGACGGGAGTGAGGGGGGATGGACGGGTGCGAGGGGGGATGGACGGGAGCGAGGGGTGGTGGACGGTAACTGAGGGGGGATGGACGGAAGTGAGGGGGGATGGATGGGAGCGAGGGGTGGTGGACGGGAGCGAGGGGGGATGGACGGGAGCGAGGGGGGATGGACGAGAATATGGGTGGTGGACGGTAAATGAGGGGTGGTGGACGGGAGTGAGTTGTGATGGACGGGAGCGAGGGGGGATGGACGGGAGCGAGGGGTGGTGGACGGTAAATGAGGGGTGGTGGACGGGAGCGAGGGGGAATGGATGGGAGCGAGGGGGGATGGACGGGAGCGAGGGGTGGTGGACGGTAACTGAGGGGTGGTGGACGGAAGTGAGGGGGGATGGACGGGAGTGAGGGGTGGTGGACGGGAGTGAGGGGGGATGGACGGGAGCGAGGGGGAATGGATGGGAGCGAGGGGGAATGGATGGGAGCGAGTGGGGATGGACGGGAGCGAGGGGGGATGGACGAGAATATGGGTGGTGGACGGTAAATGAGGGGTGGTGGACGGGAGTGAGGGGGGATGGACGGGAGCGAGGGGGGATGGACGGGAGCGAGGGGTGGTGGACGGGAGTGAGGGGGGATGGACGGGTGCGAGGGGGGATGGACGGGAGCGAGGGGTGGTGGACGGTAACTGAGGGGGGATGGACGGAAGTGAGGGGGGATGGATGGGAGCGAGGGGTGGTGGACGGGAGCGAGGGGGGATGGACGGGAGCGAGGGGGGATGGACGAGAATATGGGTGGTGGACGGTAAATGAGGGGTGGTGGACGGGAGTGAGTTGTGATGGACGGGAGCGAGGGGGGATGGACGGGAGCGAGGGGTGGTGGACGGTAAATGAGGGGTGGTGGACGGGAGCGAGGGGGAATGGATGGGAGCGAGGGGGGATGGACGGGAGCGAGGGGTGGTGGACGGTAACTGAGGGGTGGTGGACGGAAGTGAGGGGGGATGGACGGGAGTGAGGGGTGGTGGACGGGAGCGAGGGGGGATGGACGAGAATATGGGTGGTGGACGGTAAATGAGGGGTGGTGGACGGGAGTGAGGGGGCATGGACGGGAGCGAGGGGTGGTGGACGGTAAATGAGGGGTGGTGGACGGGAGTGAGGGGGGATGGACGGGAGTGAGGGGTGGTGGACGGGAGCGAGGGGGGATGGACGAGAATATGGGTGGTGGACGGTAAATGAGGGGTGGTGGACGGGAGTGAGGGGGGATGGACGGGAGTGAGGGGTGGTGGATGGGAGTGAGGGGGGATGGACGAGAGCGAGGGGGGATGGATGGGAGCGAGGGGGGATGGACGAGAATATGGGTGGTGGACGGTAAATGAGGGGTGGTGGACGGGAGTGAGGGGGGATGGACGGGAGCGAGGGGTGGTGGACGGTAACTGAGGGGTGGTGGACGGAAGTGAGGGGGGATGGACGGGAGCGAGGGGTGGTGGACGGGAGCGAGGGGGGATGGACGAGAATATGGGTGGTGGACGGTAAATGAGGGGTGGTGGACGGGAGTGGGGGGGATGGACGGGAGCGAGGGGTGGTGGACGGGAGCGAGGGGGGATGGACGAGAATATGGGTGGTGGACGGGAGTGAGGGGGGATGGACGGGAGTGAGGGGGGATGGACGGGAGTGAGGGGTGGTGGACGGGAGCGAGGGGGATGGACGAGAATATGGGTGGTGGACGGGAGTGAGGGGGGATGGACGGGAGCGAGGGGTGGTGGACGGTAAATGAGGGGTGGTGGACGGGAGTGAGGGGGGATGGACGGGAGCGAGGGGGGATGGACGGGAGCGAGGGGTGGTGGACGGTAAATGAGGGGTGGTGGACGGGAGTGAGGGGGGATGGACGGGAGTGAGGGGTGGTGGACAGAAGCGAGGGGTGGTGGACGGTGAGCGAGAGGGGACGGACGGTGAGCCAGGGGGGATGGACGGTAAGTAAGGGGCGGTCAACAGGAGTGGTTGATGTGACGTCATGATTTTCCAGCACCTCTCTATACAACTCCTTGAGGCAGGCTGGCTGGTGCCCGTGATCTGGCAGCTTTGTCTAACCATTGTCCACTGTAGTGCACGCTCCATCTACCAGTTTGCTGATGACATCACTCACCATGCTCGCCTTGAGATGGAGTGAGGAAGGAGAGAGAACGAGCTTAGTGCCCTGGTGTCACGATAATCATCTTTCTCTCAGTCAGCAAACAAAAGAGCTATTCATTGACTGCAGGCGGAGGGGAGGGTAGCGGGCAGTACACACGTTCCTGTTTTAAGACTGTGGAATGTTTCCCTCTAATGATTACCTGGACTCTTGTTCTCAGAATGTATCTCTTTATGACCTTGAATTTTATTGTCTGCCTGCATTGCACTTTCTCTGTTATCGTAACAGTTCATTCTGTTATTGTTTTACCTCTTCACTGTGTAATAATCCAATCTGTATGAAGAGCTTACAAGACAAACTTTTCTCCGTATCTCAGTACATGTGACAATAATAAACCAGTTCCAATTCCAGGGATCCACTAATTCCACTCAGCAGGAACATCTTTCCTCTGATCAGGATACCCAAACTGCCCACAGTATTTTCGGTCTGGTCTCACCAAGGTCTTGTACAACCACAGCAGGACATTGCTTCCCTTGCATGACTGGTCTCGCAATGGCCAGAGAGCTGAAGGTGTGTTTGGTGGGTGGGGGGACTGAGATCCTCTTTGCTGCTTTCAGTCAGGGGTCTCTGCCCCTGTTTCTAGATCAATTGCCCAGGCGGTGGCGATGTCTGGCCAGTGAAATAACAGCAAGACTCACCTCCTCCTCTTCATCCTCCTCCACCTCATCCTCTCCCTCCTCTTCCTCCTCCTCGTTGTCATCCCTGTCCTCTTCCTCCGTTGAAGGCAGGGTGAGACGGTCCTCGGGATCGCACTCTGCCAGACTGTTGGCTCCGTTGGCCAGGTAGGAGCCTGACATGGAGGAGATTGTGTCAGTGCTGAGCTGCGAGGAGGCCATTGACATCACGCTCTGTGCCAGGCTGCTGCCGGGGTCTGTCGTGGGGGGAGACCAGGACAGGGAGAGTGTGAGAATTCCAGAGACAGAGAAAGAACCACAGCAAGGTGGTCAAAATGAGAGAGAGAGAGAGAGAGATAGAGAGATAGAGATAGATATCACACACTTGGAGAAAGTGAGGCAGGGTTGGGATGGAGAGCAGGTAAGGATGGAAATATCCTAGAGAGAGATCGAGGTCCTGCCACATGCCAGGTGCATGTGGTGGTGTGTAAGTGGCAAGGGTGTGATAAGCAGATTATCTGATCAGTGTTAGCACGTGGTTGATGGTCAGGTAGATCCAGTTTCCACACTGTGACTAACGTGCAGAATGGGAAGGACTGTTGTGATCTGACAGTACCATACCTGTGGTCCAGAGCCAGCAGAACGTATAACACTACAATCTGTATGGAGAAGCACTGGGAGAGCTCACACAGCAAACAGTTGGGCATGAGGGAATCATGGCGAACAGAGCACAGTGTGGGTTGAAGGGGTGAACAGAGGCAGTCTGCGTGCTTGCCTTTGTAGGTCAGAGCAGAGAGTGAAAGGGCTGGGACATCAGGTGGCAACTTTACAAACACTGGTTGGACTGTGTGCAGTCCTGGCCTCTGCACTATAGAATAGATGTGGTTGCCCTGGAGAGATGCACCAGGATGTTGCCTCGATTGGAGGACTTCAGTAAGGGGAAGAGGTTGGATCAAATGGGCTTGTTAAGAAGGAAAAGATGGAATACAACGGTAAGCTAGCCAATAATGTTAAAGATCATACTAAAGCTTTCTTTATATACATGAAGTGTAAAAGAAAGTTGAGAGTAGATATCAGTCCACTGGAAAATGATGCTGGAGAGGAAGTAATGGGGGACAGGGAAATGGAGGACGAACTGAATAAATATTTTGCATCAGTCTTCACTGTGGAAGACACTAGCAGTATGCAGGAAGTTTGAGAGAGTCAGGATCAGACGTGTGTGAAGTTACCATTACTAGGGAGAAGGTACTTGGGAAACTGAAAGGTCTGAAGGTAGATAAATCAACTGGACCAGATGGTTTCCACCCCAGGCTTCTGAAAAAGGTGGCTGAAGAGATTGTGGGGGCATTAGAGATGATCTTTCAAGAATCAATTGATTCTGGCATGGTTCTGGAGGAATGGAAAATTGCAAACATTATCCCATTCTTCTAGAAGGGAGAGAGGCAGAAGAAAGGAAAGTATATGCCAGTTAATCTGGCCTCAGTAGATGGGAAGGTGTTAGAGTCGATTGTTAAGGATGTGGTTTTGAGGTACTTGAAGACACATGTTAAAGTAGGCCATAGTCAGCATGGTTTCCTCAAGGGAAAATTTTGCTTAACAAATCTGTTCAAATTCTTTGAAGAAATAACAAGCAGGAAAGACAAAGGAGAATTAGTGAATGTTGTATACTGGATTTTCTGAAGGACTTTGACAAGGTGCCACAAATGAAGCTGCTTAACAAGTTAAAAGCCCGTGGTATTACAGGAAAGATATGAGTAGAAATAAAGCAGTAGCTGATTGGCAGGAGGCAAAGAGTGGGAATAAAGGGATCCTTTTCTGTCTGGCTGCCGGTGACTAGTGGTGTTCCACAGGGGTCGGTGTGGAACTGATTCTTTATGTTTTATGTCAATGACTTGGATGATGGAATTGATGGCTTTGTGGGCAAGTTTACTGAAGATACTAAGCTGGAGGGGCAGGTAGTTTTGAGGAAACAAAGAGGCTGCAGAAGGACTTAGACAGATTCGGAGAATGGGTAAAGAAGTGGCAGATGGAATACAGTGTCGGGAATTATATGGTCATGCACTTTGGTAGAAGGAATAAAAGGGTAGGTTATTTTCTACATGGAAAGAAAATTCAAAAATCTAAAGTGAAAAGGGACTTTGGAGTCCTTGTGCAGGATTCCCTAAAGGTTAATTTGCAGGTTGAGTCAGTGGTGGGGAAGGCAAATTAAATGTTAGGATTAATTTCGAGCGGACTAGAATTTAAAAGCAAGGATGTAATGTTGAAGCTCTATAAAGCACTAGTGAGGCATCACATGGAGTATTTTGGCAGTTTTGCGTCCCTTATCTGAGAAAGAATGTGCTGCTATTGGAGAGGCTTCAAAGGAAGTTCTGACTGGGGAGTTAGTGGGAAGTGGTTGCCAAAGGACATGAAGATTGGGACGACAGAGGTTGGAATATGGAGGTGTGGATGGCAGATGCAGAGCAAGGAGGGGATGTAGACAGTGGTAGCCTGTGTTGTTCATCCATGTGTTGAACTGGAGGGGAGGTGCTGATACTGAGGCAGCATTGGGTGCCTCGGCACCTGGACTGGGGTGCTGAGGGGGGTGAGAACAGGAGGGCAATTGAAGAATTGGTTTAACTCATTAGCACATTCATGGCTGCATTCTGAGGCTCTGTAGCTAGGCCAATTGAAGCCACTGATGTTCTTCATGTGTCTCCACACCTCCCGCGTGCTACTCTGCCCAAACCTGCTCTCCAGTTCTCTCCTCTCTAGCCACCACTTTCCCCTTTATCAGCAGCTCCCTCTGCCCATGTTTCAATTCCTCCCTGTCTCCTGATCTAAAGGGTCTCTTTTTGTGGTTGAGAAGAGCCTTTCGATCACTGGTGACCCATGGCCTGTTGTTAGGGGAGCTACTCACTGGCGTTCAGAAGAATCAGGGGTGATCTCATTGAAAGCTATCAAATGCTGAAAAGTTTTGATATAGTGGATGTGGAGAGGGTGTGGAGTGGAGTCTAAGACCAGAGGGCAGCCTCAGAATACAGGGGTGTCTATAAGACCAGGGCAGCCTCAGAATACAGGGGTGTCTATAAGACCAGGGCAGCCTCAGAATATGGGGGTGTCTATAAGACCAGGGCAGCCTCAGAATACAGGGGTGTCTATAAGACCAGGGCAGCCTCAGAATACAGGGGTGTCTATAAGACACAGGAGCAGAACGACACCATTCAGCCCAGCGAGTCTGCTCCGCCATTCCATCATGGATGATCCCGGATCCCACTCAACCCCAGCCAGCTGCCTTCTCACCATATCCTTTGATGTCCTGACCGATCAGGAAACCATCAATTTCCACCTTAAACGTACCCATGGATGTTCTTGGCCTCCAGCGCACTCTGTGGCAGAGTATTCCATAGATTCACTACTCCCTGGCTGGAAAAAATTCCACCTCAGCTCTGTTCTAAAAGGTCGCTTCTCAATTATGAAGCTGTGCCCTCTAGTTCTGGATACCCCCACCATAGGAAACATCCTCTCCACATCCATCTTATCTAGTCCTTTCAACATATCTTCTCTTCCACCTATGATCTTCGTATCATCCGCAAACTCTGCCGCAAACTCTGCCACAAACTCATTAATTCCACTATCTAAATCACCAACAAACAATGTGAAAAGTAGTGGTCCCAATACTGACCCCTGGGGAACACTGGTAACTAACCAGAAAAGGCCCCTTTGATTCCCACTTTCTGCCTCCTACCTGTCAGCCATTCCTCTATCCATGCCAGTTTCTTTCCTGTTATTATCACCGCTATGTATATTCTGCTGCAGGCCGATACTGACCTGGCTCTCAAGGAACTGTACGAGACCATCAACACCCTGGAGACTGCACACCCAGAGGTTGCCTTCATTGTCGCCGGTGACTTTAATAGAGAGTCACTGTCTAAAGTCTCTCCAAAGTTTTGTCAACACATCCAGGTGAGCACACGGGGAGAAAGCATACTCAACCACTTCTACTCGCTCTTCCGCAATGCTTACAAAGCACTCCTCCGCCCGCCGTTTGGAAAGTCGGACCACTCCTCCATCCTGCTGCTGCCGAGGTACAGGCAGAGGCTGAAACAAGAGGCGGCCACGGTTAAAACCGTCCACTGTTGGTCCAAGCAATCGGTCTCCATGCTACAAGACGGCTTTGATGACGTCAACTGGAACGTCTTTCATGATGAGGATGTTTTCAAGTTCATGGAAGGGGTCATGAGTTCCATCTGGAAGTGCATCGAGGATGTTGTCCTCCAGAAATCGGTCAGGGTCTCTCCAAACCAGAAACCCCAGATCAACTTCCAAGCGAGCAGCACTTACCGCGTGACACAGAGCTTACATTGCTGGTAACCAACAGGACCTCAAGGAAAGCAGCTGTGATCTGCGCTAAGGCAGCGAAACAACAATGCAGGGACAAGATCCAGACACAACTCCCCACCAGCAATACACACAGCTTATGGCAAGGTCTGCATACCATCGCAGACTTCAAAGCTAAGCACAATGGTGCTGCCAACATCACTGCCTCTTTCCCAGATGAGCTAGATCTTTTTTACACTCAGTTTGGTATCGCCTACACTGAGCCTCTAATCAGATCTCTGGCAGGTGGTAAGAGTGGGCTCCCTCACCTCTGCCCCTCTGTCCCTCAACACAGGTGCCCCTCAGGACTGTGTACTAAGTCCCCTCCTTTACTCTCTGTATACCCACGACTGTGTTGTCACCCACAGCTCCAATATGCTAATTAAATTTGCTGACGATACTACACTGATTGGCCTAATCTCAAATAATAACAAGACAGCCTACAGAGGTGAAATCATCACTCTGACACAGTGGTGTCAAGAAAACAACCTCTCCCTCAATGTCACAAAAACAAAGGAGTTAATTGTGGAGTACAGGAGAAATAGAGACAGGCTAGCCCCTATTAACATCAATGGATTTGGGGTTGAGAGGGTGAATAGCTTTAAATTCTTCAGCATACATATCACCGAGGATCTCACATGGTCTGTACATACCAGCATACCAGCGCTTCTTTCACCTCAGACGGTTGAGCAAGTTTGGCATGAGTCCCCAAATCCTAACAACTTTCTACAGGGGCTCAATTGAGAGCATCCTGACTGGCTGCATCACTGCCTGGTATGGGAACTGTACCTCCCTCAATCGCAGGAATCTGCAGAGAGTGGTGCGGACAGCCCAGCGCATCTGTAGATGTGAACTTCCCACTGTTCAGACATTTACAAAGACAGGTGTGTAAAAAGGGTCCAAAGGATCATTGGGGACACGAGTCATCCCAACCACAAACTTTTCCAGCTGCTGCCGTCTCAGAAACAGTACCACAGCATGAAAGCCAGGACCAACAGGCTCCAGGACAGCTCCTTCCGCCAGGCCATCAGACTGATTAATTCATGCAGATACAATTGTATTTCTATGTTATATTGACTGTCCTGTTGTACATACGATTTATTATAAATTAGTATAAATTGCACATTGCACATTTAGACGGAGACATAACATTAAGATTTTTACTCCTCATGTATATGAAGGATTAAGTAATAAAGTCAGTCCAATTCAATGCTCTTAAAGCATAGATGTGAGGGAATTTCTTTAGCAAGAGAGTGGTGAATCTGTGGAATTCATTGCCACAGGCGGCTGTGGAGGCCAAGACATTGGGTATAATTTAGGTAGAGATTGATCGATTCTTGATTGGTCGGGGCATGAAGGGATATAGGGAGAAGGCAGAAGATTAAGGCTGAGAGAAAAAACTGGATCAGACAAGATGGAATGGTGCAGCAGACTCGATGGGCCAAATGGCCTAATTCTGCTCCTTTATCTTATGGTCATGGATATGTCAGACAGAGTCTGAGAGGAGACTAACAGAGGATCATAGCACTGTGAACAGCATAGATAAGGTAGACTGGGGCTTATTCCCAGGGTTGGATATCATAAACAAGCATGCATTGGTTTTAGGTGCAAAAAAGACAATTTAACAGGGACCTGAGGGATGAACTACCGCCTATCAGTGGTGGTAACACAAGTACAACCTGTCATGGTGACATAACTACAGCCTATCAGTATGGTGATATGCCTACAGCCTGTCACTACAGTAATACAACTACAGCCCATCAGTATGGTCACACAACTACAGCCAGTCAGTGGTGGTGACACAACTACAGCCCATCAGAGGCAATGAAACAACTTTAGCCTGTTAGTACAGTAACACAACTTACAACCTCTCAGTGGCATTGAAACAACTACAGCTTGTCAGTACAGTGACACAACTACAGCCCGTCAGTACCTGACACAACTACGGAGTATCAGTACCATGACACAAGTACAGACCATCTGTACCATAACACAACTACAGAGTATCAGTACTGTGACACCACTACAGCCTGTCAATATGATGACACGACTACAGTCAGTGGCAGTGATGCAACTACAGCCCATTTGTGATGTGACACAACTAGGGCCTGTCATTTGCAGTGACACAACTACAGCCCATCAGTATGGTCACACGACCACAGCCCATCAGTATGGTAACATAACAGCCCATCAGTGGCAGTGACACAACTACAGTCCATTTTTACAATCTCACAACTACAGTCACTGGTAGTGATGTAACTACAGCCATCCAGTGCAGCAAAGCAACTACAGCTTGTCAGTGGCAGTGACACAACTACACCCTACCCGTACATTGACACAACTACAGCCCATTAGAATGGTCACACAACTACAGCCCGCCAGTACAGTGCCACGACAGTCCATCACTGGTGGACTGGTGTACTCAACTACAGAGTATCAATATACTCATACATCTACAGTCTGCCAATGGCCGTGACACAACTACAACCTATCAGTGGGGTGACAGAATTACTGCTGGTCAGGATGGTGACACAACTACAGCCCATCAGTGGCGATAAAACAATGACAACCCAACAGCACAGAGACACAACTACAAGCCATCAGTGCAGTGACATAACTGCAGCCCGTAAAGAGCATCTCACACATGGTCAGATGCAGTGACACAACTACTGCTGCCCAGTACAGTGACGCAACTACAGATCGTCAGCGTCAGTGACATAAATACAGCTGTCCAGTCTGTTGACACAACTACAGCCCGTCAGTGGCAGTGACACAACTATAGCATGTCATTGGTAGTGACACAAATACAGCCTGTCAGTAAGGTGACAGAACTGAAGCCTGTCAGTATGGTGGCACTAATGCAGCCCGTCAGTATAGTAACACTAATGCAGCCTGTCAGTATGGTGGCACTAATGCAGCCCGTCAGTATAGTAACACTAATGCAGCCCGTCAGTGTAGTAACACTAATGCAGCCTGTCAGTATGGTGGCACTAATGCAGCCCGTCAGTGTAGTAACACTAATGCAGCCGGTCAGTGTGGTAACACTAATGCAGCTGTCAGTGTAGTAACACTAATGTAGCCCATCAGTGTGGTAACACTAATGCAGCTGTCAGTGTAGTAACACTAATGCAGCTGTCAGTGTAGTAACACTAATGCAGCCCATCAGTGTAGTAACACTAATGCAGCCTGTCAGTGTGGTAACACTAATGCAGCCCGTCAGTGTGGTAACACTAATGCAGCCTGTCAGTATGGTGGCACTAATGCAGCCCGTCAGTGTAGTAACACTAATGCAGCTGGTCAGTGTGGTAACACTAATGCAGCTGTCAGTGTAGTAACACTAATGCAGCCCGTCAGTGTGGTAACACTAATGCAGCTCGTCAGTGTGGTAACACTAATGCAGCCCGTCAGTATAGTAACACTAATGCAGCCCGTCAGTGTAGTAACACTAATGCAGCCCGTCAGTGTGGTAACACTAATGCAGCTCGTCAGTGTGGTAACACTAATGCAGCCCGTCAGTGTGGTAACACTAATGCAGCTCGTCAGTGTGGTAACACTAATGCAGCCCGTCAGTATAGTAACACTAATGCAGCCTGTCAGTGTAGTAACACTAATGCAGCCCGTCAGTGTGGTAACACTAATGCAGCCCGTCAGTGTGGTAATGCTAACGCAGCCCGTCAGTGTGGTAATGCTAACGCAGCCCGTCAGTGTAGTAACACTAATACAGCCCGTCGAGACAGTCACACAACTGGAGCCATCAGTATTGTGTTTACCCCTCTCTGTCTTGAGACAGAGATGGGGAGAGAAGGATGGTGTGTATGTTCGTGTGTGTGTACAGGATGTGAGGGCAGTGTGTGAGCATGGGTATGGGATGGTGGATATGTGCTGGGGTTGGGGATTTTGTGTGTCCATGCGGGGTCACAGTGCAGATGGTGCAGGTTTCATGTGTCCAGGTGTGGGTCGGTGGAATGTGTATGCAACAGTGCAGGAGCAGGTTACCATACACAACTGGGAAATGTGCGGTGCAGCTGAACAGAGAGCCATCCCGTGGCCAGGGTGACTCTTACCTTCAGGAGAGCTGATGCTGGAGCAGAGGTTGGTGGTTGTGCGCGAGGAAGCATCCATCACTTCTGAAGATGACAGGGTCAAGTTCTCACTCTCAGGGGTCACTCCGGAATCCTGGAATGGGAGGTCAAAGGTCACCCCAGTGTCCACAGCGATCACAGTCCAATCCCCTTGCTTCTCTGGGGTCAGATGTTGCAGGTGATCCTGGGTTCAGAGATTACAGTCACAGAATCATAGAAAAGTACAGCACAGAAACAGGCCCTTCAGCCCATTTAGTCTGTACTGAACCATTTAAACTGCCTATTCCAACAACCTGCACTGGGCCTTATCCAAACCTCGTAAACATGGAAACCAAGCTCGCATGCACCACTTGCACTGGCAGCTTGTTCTGCACTCTCAACACCCATGCATCACTGAGTCGTGGCTGAAAGAAGGTCATAGTTAGGAGTTTAACATCAAAGAGTATACTTTGTATAGAAAGGACAGGCAGGAAGGCATAGACGGTGGTGTGGCTCTGTTGGTAAGATATGGAATTACATCTTTAGAAAGAGGTGATATAGGGTCAGAGAATGTTGAATCTTTGTGGACAGAGTTAAGAAACTGCAGGGCAAAAAAAAAACTATTATGGGAATCATATATAGGCCTCCAAATAGTAGCTAAGATGTCGGGTTGAGATTGCAAAGGGAGCTGGAAAAGGCACGTAATAAGGGTAATAACACAATTGTAATGGGGAACTTCAGTATTCAAGGGGATTGGGAAAATCAGGTTGGTGTCGAATCGCAAGAGGGAGTATTTGTTGAATGCCTACGAGATGCTTTTTAGAGAGCTTGTGCTTGAGCCTACTCAGGGAGAGGCTGTCTTAGATTGGATGTTGTATAAATATCCACATCTTATTAAATACTGGTGGGGGTGATGGCAGAACAGAGGTGGCTGAAGTTTCTGGGAATAGTTCTCAAATGGCAGGACCAGACAACCATGGGAAACAAGGGAAGTTAAGGACCGCATAAAAGCCAAAGAAAGGCCCATATAAGGTAGCAAAAGTGAGTGGGAAGTTGGATAATTGGGAAGTTTTTAAAATCCAACAAAAGGCAACTAAAAAAACTATAAGGAGGGAAAAGATGAAATATGAGAGCAAACTAGCTGATAATGTAAACCAGGATACTAAAAGCTTTTTCAGTTATATAAAGAATAAAAGGGAGGTGAGAGTTGATATTGGACCACTGGAAAATGATGCTGGTGAGGTAACAATGCGGGACAAAGAAATAGCAGATGAACTTAATACTTTGCTTCAGTCTTTACTCTGGAAAACACTAGCAATGTGCCAGAGCTCCATGAATGTCAGGGAGCAGGAGTGAGTGCTATTGCTATTAGAAAGGAAAAAGTGACCTGGACCAGATGGATGACATCCCAGAGACTTGAAAGAGGTTGCTGAAGAGATAATGGATGCATTGGTCATGATCTTTCAATAATCACTTGATTCTGGCATGGTCCTGGAGGACTGGAAAATTGCAAATGTCACTCCACTCTTTAAGGAGGGAAGAAGACAAAAGAGAGGAAATTATAGGCCAGTTAGCCTAACCTCAGTGGTTGGGAAAGCGTTAGGGCCCATTATTAAGGATGAGGTCACTGGGTACTTGGAGACTAATGGCAAAGTAAGTCAAAGTCAGCATGGTTTCAATAAAGGGAAATCTGGTCTGCCAAATCTGCTAGAATTCTTTGAGGAAGTAACAAGCAGGGTGGACAAAGGAGAGGCAGTGGATGTCATTTACTTAGATTTTCAGAAGGTATTTGATAAGGTGCTACACATGAGGCTGCTTAAGTAGATAAAATCCAATGGTGTTACAGGAAAGATACTGGCATGGACAGAGGAATGGCTGACAGGCAGGAGGCAGCAAGAGGGAATAAAGGGGGCCTTTTCTGGTTGGCTGCCAGTGACTAGTGGTGTTCCTCAGGGGTCAGTATTGGGACCGATACTTTCACATTGTTTGTCAATGATTTAGATAATGGAACTGATGGCTTTGAGGCAAAGTTTATGGATGATATGAAGATAGGTGGAGGGGAAGGTAGTGCTGAGGAAGCAATGCAATTGCTGCAGGTCTTAGTCACATTGGAAGAATGGGCAAAAAAGTGGCAGATGAAATTCAGTGTTGGGAAATATATGATAATACATTTTGGTAAAAGGAACAATAGTGCGGGCTATTATCTAAATGGGGAAAAAATTCAAACATCAGAGATGCAGAGGGACTTAGGAGTCTTCATGCAAGATCCCAGGAGGTTAATTTACAGGTTGAGTCTGTGGTAAAGGCGGCAAGTGAAAAGTTGGCACTTATTTCAAGGGGAACAGAATATAAAAGTAAGGAGATATCAGTGAAAACTACTGAATGTTGAAAGGATTAGTTAGGATGGACGTGGAGAGGATGTTTCCTCTGTTGGTGGTATCCAGAACTAGAGCCTCAAAATTAAGGGGCGACCTTCTACAGCAGAAGTAAGGAGGATTTTCTTTTTAGCCAGAGAGTGGTGAATCTGTGGAATGATCTGCCACAGACTGTGGTGGAGGCCAGGTCTGTGGGTATATTTAAAGCAGAAGTTGAGAGATTCCTGATCGG
This sequence comes from Mobula birostris, assembly GCF_030028105.1. NCBI lineage: Eukaryota > Metazoa > Chordata > Chondrichthyes > Myliobatiformes > Myliobatidae > Mobula > Mobula birostris. The sequence goes on along the minus strand of NC_092393.1, from coordinate 63,949,318 downwards.
TCAGGGAATCAAGGGATATGGTGAGAGGGCAGGTGTATGGGGCTGAATGGGATCTGGGATCAGCCATGGTGAAATGGCGGAGCAGACTCGATGGGCTGAATGGCGTAGTTCTGCTCTTGTGGACTCTCTGAGTGAAGAGGTTTCCCCTTATGTTCCTCTTAAACCTTTCACCTTTCACCTTAACCCTGACCTCCGGTTGTATCGCACTCAACCTCACTGGAAAAAGCCTGCTTGCGCTTACCCTATCTACACCCCTCATGATTCTGTACACCTCTATCAAATCTCCTCTCAATCTTCTACATTACAAGGAATAAAGTTCTAACCTATTCAATCTTTCCTTATAACTCAGGTCCTCCAGACCTGGCAACATCCTTATAAATATTCTCTGTACTCTTTCAATCTTATTTACATCTTTCCTGTAAGTATGTGACCAAAGCTGCATACAATATTCCAAATTAGGCCTCAACAATGGTCTTACAAAACTTCAACATAACATCCCATCTCCTCTACCCAATCCCTTGATTTAGAAAGGCCAATGTGCTACAAGCTTTTTTTTTTTACGATCCTACCTACCTGTGACACCACCTTCAATGAATTATGGACCTGCATTCCCAGATTCCTTTCTTCTACCACATTCCATTTACTGTGTAAAGCCTACCCTGAATGGTCCCAGGTGAAGTGTAACATCTCATAGTTGTCTGCATTAAATTCTATCTGACATTTTTCAGTCCAGATCCCACTGCAAGCCACGATAGTCTTCCTCACTGTCCACCACACCCCCAATCTTGGTGTCATCTGCAAATCTGCTGATCCAGTTAACCACATTATCATCCAGATCCTTGACACAGATGACAAACAACAACAGGTCCAGCTTTGATCTTTGTGGTGCTCCACTAGTCACGGGGCTCCAATGAGAGAGGCAACCCTCTGCTACCACTCTCTGGCTTCTCCCACAAAGTCAACATCTAATCCAGTTTACTACCTCATCTTGAATGCTGAGTGTCTGAACCTTCTTGACCAGCGTCCCAGGTGGGACCTTGTCAAATGCCTTACTAAATTCCATGCAGATAACATCCACTGCCTTGTCTTCATCCACTTTCTCATAAAGCTCTGTAAGATTGGTTAGACATGACCGACCACGCACAAAGCCATGCTGACTATCTTTAATCTGCCCATGTCTATCCAAATACTCATACATATGGTCCCTCAGAATACCTTCCAATAACTTTCCCTGATGGTACAGTGCCTATAAAAAGTATTCACCCCCACCCCGGTAAGCTTTCATGTTTTATTGTTTTACAGCATTGAATCACAGTGGATTTAATTTGGCTTTTTTGACACTGTTCAACAGAAAAAGACTCTTTGGTGTTGAGGAATAATTCCCAGGGTGGGAGGTTGAAGGTGACCCCAGGGTTGGAGTGGGGAGATTTCTGTGAGATATCCGGGGATTTACCTCAACTCCCTGAGGGAGTTGTCTCTCTGGTGATGTCGGCACCTCCCTGTCACTTCCCAACCTCTCTTCATCTTCCTCCGGCACCGGGCAATTCTGGGACAGCGACCTTGGGAAAACAATGAGGGTAATTCTGTGAGTGTGCCAATAGAAAAGGAGGGAGGGGACAGTGGAAGGGAAAGAGAGAGGGGTGAAGAGGGTGAGAGGGGGAAGAATGGAGTTAAGGGGAGGAGGGGAGAGGGAGGGGAAGTGGAGGGGGACAAGAAGTGGGAGAGGGAGGAGGGAAGGGACAGGGACAGGAAGGAAGAGGGAGACAGGAGCTAGAGGAAGGAAGGGACACGGAGGGGAAGGAGGAAAAGGAGAGGAACTGGAGAGGGAGGGTGAAAGGGAGAGGAAGAGGGAGGGGTGGGGAAGAAGAGGGAGAGGTGGGGAGGAAGAGGGAGAGGTGGGGAAGAAGAGGGAGGGGTGGGGAAGAAGAGGGAGGGGTGGGGAGAGGAGAGTGGGGGGGAGAAGGGGAGAGGAGATGAGGAGATGGAGAGGAGGTGGAAAGGAGAGAATTGGAGAGGAGTGGGATGAAGAGGGAGGGGGATGGGGAGAGGAGTTGAGGAGGAGAGGGACAGGGATTGGGAGAGATGTGAAATGGTCACTTACATGAACTCACTCTTCTTCAGATGAAGTGCATCTTTGCTCTCAGTTCCATGGTCCAGTGAAGACAAGGTGTGCACAGGAAGAGCCCTTTGAGCATGGCCCAGGGGGGGCTTTGGACAGGGAGGGTGGCCATTCCTCACCAGGCGCAAGGGTGGTGCCGAGGCAGGGGTAAGGGGACCATTCAGTGCTTCCAGCAGGGACACCACCTCGTATCCATGGGGAATTGGGTCTGATGACTGAGAAAGGAAAGAGGTTTTACACCATTGCCTGGGAGAAGCCTTTGCTCCGCGCTGTCAGTGATGGTGGGTGGTCAGGAACCCCTGCTCCTCTGGTCCTTGAGCCATCAGGAAAGGTGGTAGGTGGCGGCTTTTGGGACCAGTGGCCACCTGTGCTTCATCTAATGGAGCGTGACCATCTTACCGTTACGGATGCTATCTCCAAGCCTGATGAGGTACAGGTCAGAGTGCATAAGGTCAAGGAGAGGACCAGGGAAGCTGCAGAGATAGTGCTTTGGGCAATGTGTGCAGTCAGAAAGTGTGGGGGGGGGGGGGTCATGGGAACCAGTGTCGGATCTAAACCACTGACAGTCTCCAACAGACCGGGAACAAGGGCCAAGAGCCCTATGGCCAAACTTATAGTTGACGTAAAGCTCTGGGAGTTCTCACCACATTACATTGGGCCTCCATCATAAAGAGTGACAGGGCACAGATGGTGACACACACTACAGCTATTTGAGATACTGATAAGATCACATAAGGAGATCTGTGAATGCACACTAGGAATTCCAGGGAACCATACTGGGAATATTAATGGGACCACATGGGGAGATCTGCGGGACTGCACAGGGAGATGTGCGAGCCTGTGCAAGGGTTACTGGTGGAACACACAGGGAGATCTGCAGGTCTGTACCAGGTGCTCCATGGGACCATATTGGGAGTGCTGGTGGACCACATGGGGAGATCTGTGGTCCTGTGCTAGGAACACTGGTGGAGCACATAGGGAGACAAGACCATAAGATAAAGGAGCTGAATTAGGCCATTTGGCCCATTGAGTCTGCTCCACCATTTCATCATGGCTAATTCATTTCCCTCTCAGCCCCAGTTTCATGCCTTTACCCAAATCCCTTCATACCCTGACTAGACAAGAGTCTATCAACCTCTGCCTTAAATATACCCTCTGAATTGGTCTCCACAGCCGCTTGTGCCAACAAATTCCACAGATTTACAACTCTCTTCCTCGTCTCTGTTCTAAAAGAACATCTATCTACTCTGAGGCTGTGTCCTCTGGTTTTAGGCTCCACCAACATAGGAAACATCCTCTCCATATCCACTCTATCGAGGCCTTTCAACATTCGATGGTTTCAGTGATACTCTCCCTCATTCTTCTGAATTCCACTGAATTAAGGTCTGAGCCATCAAATACTCATCGCATCACTGAGCCTTTCAAACCCAGAATGGTTTTCATGAGCCTCCTTTGAAGCCTCTCCAATGTCAGCATATCCTTTCTTAAATAAGGGGCCCAAAACGCTTCACAACGTTCCAAGTGAACCCTCAGCAGTGCCTTAAAAGCCTCAACATTACATCCTTGCTTTTATATTCTAGTCCTCTCAAAATGAATGCTAACATCGCATTAACTTTTAGAGAATCCTGCATGAGGACTCCCAAATCCCTTTACACCTCAGATTTTTTAATTTTCTCTGTTTATAAAATAGTCTGTGCTTCTAATTATTCTACTGAAGTGTTTGATCACACACTTTCTGAGACTGTATTCCATCTGCCACTTCTTTACCATTCTCCTCATCTGTCAAATCCTGCAGCCTCTTTGCTCTCTCAAAACTACCTGCCCCTCCACCTAATGTATCTTCGTATCATCTGCAAACTTGGCCACAAAGCCATCATTTCCATCTTCCAAAACATTGACATACAACGTAAAAAGAAGTTGTCTCAACACAGACCCCTGTAGATCACAAGTCACTGGCAGCCAATCAGAAAAGGCTCCCTTTATTCCCATTCCTTGTCTCCTGCTAATCAGTCACTGCTTTATCCATGCTAGAATCTTTCCTGTAATACCATGAATTCTTACTTGTTAAGCAGCCTCTTATGTGGCACCTTGTCAAAGGCCTTCTGAAAATCCAAGTACACAAAATCCAGTTGTCTATCCTGCTTGTTATTTCTTCAAAGAATTCCAACAGATTTGTCAGGCAAGATTTTCTCTTGAGGAAACCATGCTGACTACGGCCTATTTTAAAATGTGCCTCCAAATACCCTGAAACCACATCCTTAACAATTGACTTCAACATCTTCCCAACCACTGAAGTCAGACTAATTGGCCTATAATTTCCTTTCTTCAGCCTCTCTCTCTTCTTAAAGAGTGGAGTAACATTTGTAATTTTCCAGTCTTCCAGAACCATTCCAGAATCTAGTGATTAGAACATAGAACAGAACGTAGAACATAGAAATCTACAGCACATTACAGGCCCTTCGGCCCACAATGTTGTGCCAACCATGTAGCTACTCTAGAAACTGACTAGAATTTCCCTAGTGCATAGCCCTCTATTTTTCTAAGCTGCATGTACCGATCTAAGAGGCTCTTAAAAGACCCTATAGCATCTGCTTCCACCACCACCAGCAGTGCACTCCATGCACCCACCACTCTCTGCGTGAAAAACTTACCCCTGACATACCCTTGGTACCTATTTCCAAGCACCTTAAAACTATTCCCCCTCATGTTAGCCAGTTCAGCCCTGGGAAAAAGCCTTTGGCTGTCCACACGATCAATGCCTCTCATCATCTTATATACCTCTCATCCTCTGTGGCTCCAAGGAGAAAAGGCCAAGTTTACTCAACCTATTCTCATAAGGAACACCTTCCAATCCAGGCAACATCCTTATAAATCTCCTCTGCACTCTGTCTATAGTATCCACATCCTCCCTGTAGTGAGGTGACAGTACTCCAAGTGGGGTCTGACCAAGGTCCTGTACAGCTGTAACATTACCTCTCGGCTCTTGAACTCAGTCCCACGGTTGGTGAATGCCAACACACCATACACCTTCTTAACAACATGTCAACCTACGCAGCAGCTTACAGAGTCCTATGGAAATGGACCCCAAGATCTCTCAGATCCTCCACAATGCCAAGAGTCTTACCATTAATATTATATTCTGCCTTCAAATTTGACCTACCAAAATGAGCCACTTCACACTTATCCTTCTGCCACTGTATGCCCAGTTCTGCATCCTATCGACGTCCCGTTGTAACCTCTGACAACCCTCCAGACTATCCACAACACCCCCAAGCTTTGTGTCATCAGCAAACTTACTAACCCATCCTTCTACTTCCTCATCCAGGTCATTTATAAAAATCACAGAGGAGGGGTCCCAGAGCAGATCCCTGAGGCGCACCACTGGTCAACGACCACCATGCAGAATACAAACCATCTACAACCACCCTTTGCCTTCTGTGGACAAGCCAGTTCTGGATCCACAAAGCAATGTCCCCTTGGATCCCATGCCTCACTACTTTCTGAAGGAACCTTGCATGGGGGACCTTATCAAATTCCTTACTGAAATCCATATACACTACATCCACTGCTCTACCTTCATCAATGTGTTTTGTTACTTCCTCAAAGAATTCAATCAGACTCATAAGTCACGACCTGCCCTTGACAAAGCCATGCTGACTATCCCTAATCGGATTATGTCTCTCCAAATGCTCATAAATCCTGCCTCTCAGGATCCTCTCCAACAACTTGCCCACTACTGAAGTCAGACTCACTGGTCTATAATTTCCCGGGTTATTTCTACTCCCTTTCTTGAACAAGGGAACAGCATTTACAACCCTACAATCCTCTGGCACTTTTCTTGTCCCTAATGATGATGCAAAGATCATCACAAGGGGCTCATCAACCTCCTCCATCACTTCCCACTGTAGTCAGGGTACATCTCATCCGGTCCCAGAGATTTACCTAGCTCAATGCTTTCCCAAAGCTCCAGCACATCCTCTTTCTTAATATCTATATGCTCAAGCGTTTCAGTCCGCTGTAAGTCATCCCTACAATTGCCAAGGTCTTTTTCCATAGTGAATACTGAAGCAAAGTACTTATTAAGTACCTCTGCTACCTCCTCCGACTCCATGCACGTTTCCCCTATCACACCTGATTGGTTCTATTCTCACATGGTTTATCCTCTTGCTCTTCACATACTTCTAGAATGCCTTGGGGTTTTCCTAATCCTGCTCACCAAGGCCTTCTCATGGCCCCTTCTGGCTCTTTTCTTGTAAGATCATTACTAACATCTCCACAATCTCTTTGCCAGCTCTTTCAGGATCCTGGGGTGTAGACCATCTGATTCAGGTCACTTATCCACTTCAGAGCTTTCAGCTTCCTGAGCACTTTCCCTCCTAGTAATGGCAAAACAATAAGTTGCCAGAAACACTACTGGACTACAAGGGAAGATCTGTGGGCCTGTGCCATCTACAATGGTGGACCATACAAGGAGATCTGAGGGTCTGTAATGGGTGGTCTATGGCATCATACTGGGAATGCAGGTGAAAGGCATTGATCGAGTGGACGTGGAGAGGATGTTTCCTATGGTGGGAGAGTACAAGACCAGAGGACACAGCCTCAGAACAAAGGGATGTCCTTTTGGAATGGAGATGATGAGGAATTTCTTTAGCCAGAGAGTGATGAATCTATGGAATTCTTTGCCACAGGCATCTGTGGAGGCCAAGTCTTTATGTATACTTAAGGCAGAGGTTGATAAATTCTTGATTGGTCCGAACCATGAAGGGATATGCAGAGAAGGCAGGAAATTGGGGCTGACAGGAAAATTGGATCAGTCAAGATGAAAAGGCAGAGCAGACTCGATGGGCCAAATGGCCTAATTCTGCTCCAATATCTTATGGAATACTGATGTCCACACAGGAAGATCTGTGGGTCTTTGTCAGATACACTGGTAACCCCTCAGGGAGATTAGTTGGTCTGTGACAGATACACTGGTGGACCAATGTGGAGATCAGTGGCCTCAGCCAGGAACTCCAGTGGACCACACAAAGAGATTGCAGGTTTGTTCCAGGTGCTCCATTGGACAATACTGGGAATGCTGGTGGAGCTACAGGGAAATCTGTGGGCCTGTACCAGGAACCCTAATGGACCATAAGGGGTGATTTGCAGGTTTGTACCAGGTGCTGCTTGGGACCATATTGGGAATTCTGGCGGACTACACAGGGTGATCTGTGCACATATACCAGGAACAAAGGTGGACCACACAGAGTGATCTGTGGGTCTGAGCCAGTTATGCTGGTGGACCACACGGGGAGATCAGCGGGCTTGTGCCAGGACAACTGACGGACAACTTGGGGATATCTGTGGGCCTGTACTACAGACACTGGTGGAACATAGGGAGATCTGTGCATTATGCCAGGTACAGTGATCTCAGGAAAATCTCAGGGTCTGTATAGAGTGCTCCATCAGACCATACTGCCAACACTGGTGGACTAGATGGGGAGATCTGTGGGCCTGTGCCAGGGACACTGGTATACCACAGGGGCAGATCTCAGGGTCTATACTGAGTGGTCCTTTGCACCATACCAGCAATGCTGGTGTCGCACACAGGAAGAGGTCTGTGGGCATGTGCCAGGGACACTGGTAGATTAGATGGAGTTATATGCAGGCCTGTGCCCAGAGCACTGGTGCATCACACAGTGAGAACTAGGGGTCTGTGCCAGGAACACTGACAGACCAGAAGGAGATTCTGAGGGTTTGTACTGGGTGGTCCACTGCACCGTACTAGCAATGTTGGTTAACCACACAGCAAGATCTCAGTGCCTGTACAGAATGTTCCATGGGACCACACTGGCAAAGCTGGCGGACCACATGGGGAAACCTGAGGGCATGTGTCAGTGGCACTGGGAGACCACAAAGGGAGAACCACAGGGCAATGCTAGGAACAGTGGTGGGGCACACGGGAAGATCTGAGGGCCTGTGCCAGGAATACTGGTGGACCACTCGGGCAGGTCTGTGGGCCTGTGCCAGGGACCCTGGAGGTCCACAGGAGGAGGTCTGCAGACCTGTGCCTAAAACACTGGTGGAACACACCGGATGATCCTGCTGCTCTGTACCAGATGGTACATGGAACTATGCTGCCAATGCTGGGGCTACACCATTGACAGTCCCATTTTCCATAGGTTAGGAGGATGGATCTACACAGGAAAGGGTGGTGGTGAGAGGAGGTACGGAGCAGGCTGACTGTTGGAGGGGTTGTGTCCATAGACGGCAGGGTGTTGAGTACATGCAACAACGGAGAACCTCCACCTCACTCACCAGCTGGTCGTCGTGATCCGGTAGCTGGGGGGAGATAACCGGTTCGGTAGTGTCGGGCGACAGGGGATCCTGCTTCTTTCTCATTGCTCTGATCTGTAGGAGAGCGCGGAAGGCTGAGAGAAGGAGGGGGAGAGACAGAGTGGATGGAGGGAGAGAGAGAAGGAGAGAAAGGGAGAGAAAGAGAAACGGAGAGAGAGAGAATGAGGGTGAGAGATAGAGACATGTGGGTGAGGAGAGGTGTGGGGGGAAGGGGGTTGTGATGTGAATGGGTTGGGGAGGGAGGAGGGTGGGGGCTGAGGGTGAGGGGTTATAAGGGATGAGGGGAGGGTGAAGAGTGGATGGGAGAGGGGTAGGGATTGGTAGGTGGTGAGAGGTTTGACAGTGAAGGTGAGGGTTTGGAAGGTAGGCGAGGGGTTTGAGAGATGGGTGGTGGTCTGAGGGTGAGGGTGAAGGTTTTGAAGGTAGGTGAGGGGTTGGAGGGTGAGGGGAAAGATTTTTTTAGATATAGGTGCAGAATTAGGCCATTTGGCCCATCAAGGCTGCTTCACAATTTCATCATGCCTGATCCAATTTTCTTCTCAGCCCCAACCTGATGCCTTCTCTCCATGTCCCTTCATGCTCTGACCAATCAAGGATCTATCAACTTCTGCCTCAAATATACATCAAGACTTGTCCTCCACAGCTGCCTGTGGGAAAGAATTCCATAGATTCACCACTCTCTGGTGAAAGAAATCCTTCATCTCTGTTCTGAAAGGACACCTCCTTGTTCTGAGGCTGTGTCCTCTGGTCTTAGACTCCCCCACCATAAGAAACATCCTCTCCACTTCCACTCTATCAAGGCCTTTCACCATTCAATGGGTTTCAATAAGGTCACCCCTCATTCTTCTGAATTCTAGAGTATAAAGGCCCAGAACCATCAAATGCTCTTCATATGACAAGCCATTCAGAATCAGGTTTATTATCACCGGCATGTGATGTGAAAATTCAATCCTGCATTTTCGTGAATTTCCCTTGAACCCTCTCCAGTTTCAGCACATCCTTTCTAGGATAAGGGACCCAAAACTGCTCACAATATTCCAAGTGAGGCCTCACCAGTGCTTTATAAAGACTCAACATTACATCCTTGCTTTTATATTCTAGTTCTCTTGAAATGAATGCTAACATTGCATTTGCCTTCCTCACCAAAGACTCAACAGGCAAATTAACCTGTAGGGAATCCAGCCCAAGTCCCTTTGCATCACAGTTTTTTTGTATTTTATTTCCATTTAGAAAATTGTCAACCCTTTCATTTCCTCTGCCAAAGTGCATGACTATACATTTCCCAACTCTGTATGCCATCTGCCATATCTTTGCCCATTCTCCTAATCTGTCTAAGTCCTTCTGTAGCCTCTCCACTTCTTCAAAACTACCTGCACCACCAATCTTCATACCGTCTGTAAACTTTGCAACAAAGCCACCAATTCCATCTTCCAAATCATTGACATATAATGTAAAAAGAATCAGTCCCAACAAGGACCCCTGTGGAACACCATTAGTCACCGGCAGCCAGACAGAAAATGCTCTCTTTATTCCCATTCCTTGCCCCTTGCCAATCAGCCACTGCTTTATCCATGCTAGAATCTTTCCTGTAATACCATGGGCTCATAGCTTGTTAAGTAGCCTCATGTGTGGCACCTTGTTAAGGGTCTTCGGAAAATCCAAGAACACAACGTTAGCCAATTCTCCTTTGTCTATTGTGCTTGTTATTTCTTCAAAGAATTCCATCAGATTTGTTAGGCAAGATTTTTCCTTGAGGAAACCATGCTCACTATGTACCCTGAGACCACATCCTTAATAATCGGCTCCAACACCTTCCTAACCACTGTGGTCAGACTAACTGGCCTATAGTTTCCTTTCTTCTGCTTCTCTCCCTTCTTGAAGAGTGGAGTGACATTTGCAATTTTCCTGTCTTTCGGAACCATTCCAGAATCAAGTTATTCTTTAAAGATAATTACTAATGATAATTACCATGATCCTTCAGAACTCTGAGGTGTACACCATCTGGCCCAAATGACTTATCTACCTTCAGACCTTTCAGTTTCCCTAGAACCTTCTCTCTAGTTATGGTGACTTTGCACACTTCATGCCCCCTGACATTGCTAGAGTCTTCCAGAGTGAAAACTGATGTAAAATACTCATTCAGATCATCCGCCATTTCGCTGTCCCCCACTACAACCTCTCCAGCATCATTTTTCAGCAGTTCAATATCCACTCTCACCTCTCTTTTGTACTTTTATGTAACTGAAGAAACTTTTGGTATCTTCGTTAATATTATTGGCTAGCTTACTGCCATATTCTATCTTTTCCTTCTTAATTACTTTTTAGTTGCCTTCTGCTGATTTTTAAAAGCTTCCCAATCCTTTAATTTCCCACTAATTTTTGCTCTATTATATGTCCCCTCTTTGGTATTTATGTTGGCTTTGACTTCCCTTGTTCTGTCATCTTTTCTTTAGAATAATTCTTCCTCTTTAGGATGTATATATCCTGTGCCTTCTGAATTGCTTCCAGAAATTCCAGCCATTGGTGCATCCCTGCCAGCGTTCTTTTCCAATCATTTCTGGCCAACCCATGTCTCATGCCTCTGCAATTCCCGTTACTCCACTGTAATATTGATACACCTGACTTCAGATTCTCCTTCTCAAATTTCAGGGTGAATTTGATCATATTATGATCACTTTTCCTTAAGGGTTCTCTCTAATCAATTCTAGTTCACTGCACAACAGCCAATCCGGAATAGCCAATCCTCTAGTGGGCTCAACCACGAGCTGCTCTAAAAAGCCACTTTGCTGGGACTCTAGAAATTCCCCCTCTGGGAATTCAGCATTAACCTGATATTCCCAATCTACCTACATATTGAAATTCCCCATGAATATTGTAACATTGCCCTTTTAGCATGCTTTTCTATCCCCTGTTGTAATGTGTAGGCCACATCCTAACTACTGTTTGGAAGTCTGTATACAACTCCCATCAGAGTCTCTTCACCCTTGCAGTTTCTTAGCTCTATCCACAATGATTCAACACCTTCCAACCCCATGTCACCTCTTTCTAATGATTTGATTTGATTTTTTTGCCTCAGAGGCAATGCCACCCCCTCTGACTTCCTGCCTGTCCTTTCGATGCAATGTGTTTCCTTGGACATTAAGCTCCCAGCTATAGTGCCAATAAAAAGTATTTAACCCCCTTGGAAGTTTTCTTGTTTTATTGTTTTACAACATTGAATCACAGTGGATTTAATTTTGCTTTTTTTTTTAAATTGATTAACAGAAAAAGACTCTTTTGTGTCAAAGTGAAAACAGCTTTCTACAAGGTGAACTAAGTTAATTACAAATATAAAACACAAAATAATTGATAGCATAGTTACTCAACCCCTTCATGTCAGTATTTAGTAGATGTATCTTTGGCAGCAATTACAGCCTTGTGTGGATAGGTATCAGCTTTGCACATCTGGACACTGCAATTTTCCCCCATTCTCCTTTACAAAACTGCTCAAACTCTGTCAGATTGCATGGGGATCATGAGTGAACAGCCCTTTCAAGTCCAGCCAGAAATTCTCAATTGGATTGAGGTCTGGACTCTGACTTGGCCACTCTAGGACATTAACTTGATTGTTTTTAAGCCATTCCTATGTAGCTTTGGCTTTATGCTTAGGGTCATTGTCTTGCTGGAAAACAAATCTCCCAAGTCACAATTCTCTTGCAGACTGCATCAGATTTTCCTCCAGGATTTCCCTGTATTTTGCTGCATTCATTTTACCCTCTACCTTCACAAGCCTTTCAGGGCTTGCTGCAGTGAAGCATCTCCACAGCCTGATGCAACCACTACCATGTTACATGGCAGGGATGGTGTGTTTTTGATTCTATGCGGTGTTTGGCTTTTGCCAAACATAGCGTTTACTCTGGTGGCCAAAAAGCTCAATTTTGATTTAATCAGACCATAGAACATTCTTCAGGCTGACTTCAGAGTCTCCCACCTGCCTTCTGGCAAACCCTAGCCAAGATTTTATGTGAGTTTTTTTCAACAGTGGCTTTCTGTTTGCCGCTTTCCCATAAAGCCGCGACTGGTGAAGCACCCGGGCAACAGTTGTTGTATGCGCTGTCTCTCCCATCTCAGCCACTGAAGCTTGTAACTCCTCCAGGACTCTTGGTGCCCTCCCTCTCTAGTCCCCTTCTTGCATGATCACTCAGTTTTTGAGGACTGCCTGCTCTAGGCAGATATACAGCAGTGCTTTATTCTTTCCATTTCTCGATGATTGACTTATCTGTACTCCAAGGAATATTGTGACTTGGAAATTTTCTTGTCTCCTGACTTGTGCTTTTCAATAACCTTTTTGAGGGTTGCTTGGGTTTTTTTTTGTCTTCATGGTGTAGTTTTTACTGACTCACCAGCAGTTGGACCTTCCAGAAACTGGTGTATTTTTACTACAATCAATTGAAACACCTTGACTGCTCACAGGTTTATATATAGCTAGGACACCTTCACTAATTATGTGACTTCTAAAACCTATTGGCTGCACCAGTGATGATATGGTGCGTCTAATTAAAGTGGGTGAATACTTATACAATCAATTATTTTGTGTTTTATATTTGTAATTATATTACCCCTTACTTTGTAGAGACCTGTTTTCACTTTGACATGAAGAGTCTTTTTCTGTTGATCAGTGTCAAAAAAGCCAAATTAAATCCACTGTGATTCAATGTTGTAAAACAATAAAACATGAAAATTTCCAAGGGGGGGGTAGTGGATGCTTTTTATAGGCACTGTATAATAATCTTTCAGCCATGACTTAGTGATACCTACAACATCATAGCTGCCAATCTGAAATTGTTCTGTAAGATTACAGTATCTACTTTACTCCATAGACTGTGCGCATTCAAATACAAAACCTTCAGCTCTTGAGGTGTAACCCAGGTTATTAAACCCCAAAGATGTAATGTTAGAAAGCTCCACCTGTGGAGGGATGAAAACGAGGTTCACTGATTTTTTTTTTTAAAAAGGAAACTTGGAAAAAGAGCTATGTGAGAACGAGGTGTGGCTGACATAGGCGCAGACAAGCGAGAGAAACACAGCAAACGATTAGAAAGTAAAGAGATAAACTGTTACAAGTGGAATTAGTAATGAGCATCTCCACCCTACTTACTTGAAAACCTCAGAGTGAAACCCCTGGAGAGACATCACTACTTGGAAATCCCCCTCCAAGTCACTCACCATCCTGACTTGGAAACATATCACCTTTTCTTCATTGTTGCTGAGTCAAAATCATGGAATCCCCTTGCTAACAGCACTGTGGGTGCACCTACACCTCAGGGACTGCAGTGGTTTAAGAAGGCAGATCATCACCACTGTCTCAAGGGTAACTAGGGACGGGCATTAAATGCCGGCTTAGCTGCCGACATCCACATCCCGTAAATTAATAAATTTTTAAAAATTTAAAATAAATAAATAAATAAGGAAAGGTTAATCTGTAAACCTTTAAATAGGGAATAATACCAGATCTAATTGCAGAAATTAGAGTAATAAAGATTATTCTAATGAATCTCACTGATTCTAACTAAAAAGGAATTTGTTTTTTGTTGATATCTGAGATTTGGAACTTAAACAGAATGTTGGAATTTTGAATTGTTCTTACTCATGTAAATATTTTGTATATATTCCTATTTTTATAAACAAAACTTACCTCCAGAAGTGTGTGTTTCCTATTCACTACCTCTTTCCGATACCTAGAGTTTCCGATGGCCTGCTAGCACCTAGTGTAGTACTATGCAATTTGATTTTCTCATGAAGGGTGCTGCGACCAGTCACACAAGACAAGACCAGCACGACACAGATGTTACAGAGGGCTTGGGAGTAGGCAAGAGGTTTGATGGTGAGGGTTTTGGAGGTAAGTGAGAGTCTGAGGGTGAAGTGAGTGGGTGATGGGTGAGGTTTGAGGGTGAGGGTTTGGAAGGCAGGTGAGGGGTTTGAGGATGAGAGTTTGGGTTGCAGGCAAGGGGTTTGAGAGTGAGGGGAAGGATGAGGGTGAAGGTGAGGGTTTGGGAGGTAGGCGAGGGGTTTGGAGGTGAGGGTAAAGGTGAGGGTTTGGGAGGTAGGCGAGGGGTTTCAGAGTGAGGGGAAGGATGAGGGTGAAGGTGAGGGTTAAGGAGGTAGGCGAGGAGTTTGAGAGTGAGGGGAAGGATGAGGGTGAAGGTGAGGGTTTGGGAGGTAGGTGAGGGGTTTGAGGGTGGGGGGAGGGATGAGGGTGAAGGTGAGGGGTTTGGGGGGTGAGGGGAAGGATGAGGGTGAAGGTGAGGGTTGGGGAGGTAGGCGAGGGGTTTGAGAGTGAGGGGAAGGATGAGGGTGAAGGTGAGGGTTTGGGAGGTAGGCGAGGGGTTTGAGAGTGAGGGGAAGGATGAGGGTGAAGATAAGGGTTTGGGAGGTAGGCGAGGGGTTTGAGGGTGAGGGTGAAGGATGAGGGTGAAGGTGAGGGTTTGGGAGGTAGGTGAGGGGTTTGAGGGTGAGGGGAAGGATGAGGGTGAAGGTGAGGGGTTTGGGGGTGAGGGGAAGGATGAGGGTGAAGGTGAGGGTTGGGGAGGTAGGCGAGGGGTTTGAGAGTGAGGGGAAGGATGAGGGTGAAGGTGAGGGTTGGGGAGGTAGGCGAGGGGTTTGAGAGTGAGGGGAAGGATGAGGGTGAAGGTGAGGGTTTGGGAGGTAGGCGAGGGGATTAAGAGTGAGGGGAAGGATGAGGGTGAAGGTGAGGGTTTGGGAGGTAGGTGAGGGGTTTGAGGGTGAGGGGAAGGATGAGGGTGAAGGTCAGGGTTTGGGAGGTAGGCGAGGGGTTTGAGGGTGAGGGGAAGGATGAGGGTGAAGGTGAGGGTTTGGGAGGTAGGCGAGGGGATTAAGAGTGAGGGGAAGGATGAGGGTGAAGGTGAGGGTTTGGGAGGTAGGCGAGGGGTTTGAGAGTGAGGGGAAGGATGAGGGTGAAGGTGAGGGTTTGGGAGGTAGGCGAGGGGTTTGAGGGTGAGGGTGAAGGATGAGGGTGAGGGTGAAGGATGAGGGTGAAGGTGAGGGTTTGGGAGGTAGGTGAGGGGTTTGAGGGTGAGGGGAAGGATGAGGGTGAAGGTGAGGGGTTTGGGGGTGAGGGGAAGGATGAGGGTGAAGGTGAGGGTTGGGGAGGTAGGCGAGGGGTTTGAGAGTGAGGGGAAGGATGAGGGTGAAGATAAGGGTTTGGGAGGTAGGCGAGGGGTTTGAGAGTGAGGGGAAGGATGAGGGTGAAGGTGAGGGTTTGGGAGGTAGGCAAGGGGTTTGAGAGTGAGGGGAAGGATGAGGGTGAAGGTGAGGGTTTGGGAGGTAGGCAAGGGGATTAAGAGTGAGGGGAAGGATGAGGGTGAAGGTGAGGGTTTGGGAGGTAGGCGAGGGGTTTGAGAGTGAGGGGAAGGATGAGGGTGAAGGTGAGGGTTTGGGAGGTAGGCGAGGGGTTTGAGAGTGAGGGGAAGGATGAGGGTGAAGGTGAGGGTTTGGGAGGTAGGTGAGGGGATTAAGAGTGAGGGGAAGGATGAGGGTGAAGGTGAGGGTTTGGGATGTAGGCGAGGGGTTTGAGAGTGAGGGGAAGGATGAGGGTGAAGGTGAGGGTTTCGGAGGTAGGCGAGGGGTTTGAGAGTGAGGGGAATGATGAGGGTGAAGGTGAGGGTTTGGGAGGTAGGCAAGGGGTTTGAGAGTGAGGGGAAGGATGAGGGTGAAGGTGAGGGTTTGGGAGGTAGGCAAGGGGTTTGAGAGTGAGGGGAAGGATGAGGGTGAAGGTGAGGGTTTGGGAGGTAGGCGAGGGGATTAAGAGTGAGGGGAAGGATGAGGGTGAAGGTGAGGGTTTGGGATGTAGGCGAGGGGTTTGAGAGTGAGGGGAAGGATGAGGGTGAAGGTGAGGGTTTGGGAGGTAGGCGAGGGGATTAAGAGTGAGGGGAAGGATGAGGGTGAAGGTGAGGGTTGGGGAGGTAGGCGAGGGGTTTGAGAGTGAGGGGAAGGATGAGGGTGAAGGTGAGGGTTTCGGAGGTAGGCGAGGGGTTTGAGAGTGAGGGGAATGATGAGGGTGAAGGTGAGGGTTTGGGAGGTAGGCGAGGGGTTTGAGGGTGAGGGTGAAGGAGTCCTTACGCAACCGGCAGATGGGACAGTTGTTGGCCTGGTAGCGCAGGGTGTCGGCGCAGGCGTTACAGAGGCACAGGTGTCGGCAGGGCAGGATGAGGGTGTCGCGGACGTCAGAGAGACACACCACACACTCAGCACTGTTGTCACTGAGTTCGTCGTCGGGGACCTGCACACAGAAGGCAGAGGGTGAGAGAGGCTGTGGTGGGCCAAGGGTGAGGGGTCTGGTGTCTGTCAAAGACAACCCCTCACCGAGCAGAAAGTCAACAGAAAGGAGAGTGTGCAACAGCCAACCTTCAGCTCCTGGCTGTTGGTTTTGTTCTCGATGCCATAGATCTCCTGCAATAGGTAAATGACGCCATCGACCTGCAGGCAGAGAGAGGGAGAGAATGAGAGAGCGACGGGGGCAGAGAGAGGGTAAGAGGGAAAGAGAGTGAGCGGGAGTATGAAAGACTGAGAGGAAAAGAGTGAGAGAGAGAGAAGGTGAGATAGGGAGACAGTGAAAGTGAGTGACGGAGACAGAGTGTGAGAGAAGAGAGAGAGGAACAGTGAGAGAGAGAGAGAGGGGAGAGAGGGAGAGAGAGAGGGGAGAGAGGGGGAGGGGAGGGACATAGGTAAAGAGTGAAAGAGAGGGGAGGGTAGAGAGAGAGGGTTAAAGAGAGGGGGAGAGGGTGAAAGCATAAGGAAGGAAAAGAGAGAGGGAGAGAGAATAAGGGAGAGAGAGTGTAGGATACAGAGTGTGTGGGAGATTGTGAGGGAGAGGAGTGGAGCGAAACAGAGAGTGAGAGAGCGAGAGAGATAGAGAGAAAGAAAGAGAAGAGTGAGAAGGCGAGAGAGTGAGAAAGGGAGAGGAAGAGAGTGACGGAGAGTAGGTAAGGGACAGAGGGAGAGAGGGAAGGAGAGAGTGAGGGAGATAATGAGGCAAGGGAGTGTTAGAGAGAGTGAGGGAGATAGTTCGGGAAGTGGGAGGGGGTGATGGGGAATGCAGAAAGGGATTGGAAGAGTCGGGGAATGACGAGTGAGATGCGAAAGGGAAGGAGAGACGGATTGGGGTGGAGGGGAGGGTGGAGATGGAAGGGGAAGGGGAGGGGTTGGGGAGGGAGGACGGAAGGGGTAGCTTGGGCGGTCGGCGGTGGGGGGGATGAGGAGGGGAGGGTCGAGGGGGCTGAGGGGGAAGGAGGGGGAAGGGGAGGGAAGGGTTAAAAAGAGTGGACGAGGAGGGGAAGAGGAATCCCGCAGGGCGAGGTGGTTTCTCTTGGACACTCACCACCTGCTTCTGTTTGAGTGGTTTCACCGAGCAGTTGCCGTCTGGGCTCTGTGGGTGAGACAGGAGCGGTGAGTCGATGCCAGGGTGAGAGTAAACAGGTACAATGAAACACTTGCAACAGCATCACAGACACAGAAGATTGGCAGAAAATTAAACATCACAGATACAGGAAAAAAGATGATTAGAACAAAGGCTGTGTCCGGTAATCAGGACTTTGTCAGGCTGTGTCTAGTAACCAGCGTGGTGTGAGGCAGTGTCTGTTAACCAGGACACTGTCAGGCTGTTTCTGGTAAGAGGAGAGTTTCAGATTATGACTGGGAACTGGGACAATGTCAGACTCTGTCTGGTAAACAGAATAACACAATGTCATGCTGTGTCTGCTAACCAGGACAGTGTCCATAAGTCCCTAAGACAAAGGAGCAGAATTAGGCCATTCAGCCCATCAAGCCTCTCCACCATTCCATCATGGCTTTCCCGGATCCCACTCAACCCCATACACCTGCTTTCTTACCACATCCTTTGATGCCCTGACCAATCAGGAAACTATCACCTTCCGCCCTAATTATACACACGGTCTTGGGCTCCTCCACACTCTGTGGCAGGGCGTTTCACAGATTCACTGCTCTCTGGCTAAAAAGATTGCTCCTTACCTCTGCTCTAAAGGTTGTCCCTTAATTTTGAGGCTGTGTCCACTAGTTCTGGATACCCCACCAGAGGGAATATCCTCTCCACTTCCACCCTATCTAGTCCAGCGGTCCCCAACCACCGGGCCGCAAAGCGTGTGCTACCGGGCCGCGAGGAAACGATATGATTTGGCGATATGAGCCAGCTGCACCTTTCCTCATTCCCTGTCACGCCCACTGTTGAGCTTGAACGCGCGCGAGGTCATTACCCGCGCGTCATCCATGTCAGCGCGGGAAGAAGATCAACTCCTCGAGCTTGCAAATGACGAATGGCTAAAAAGTACGCTTGACATAACATCTCTGCCGGCATTCCGGATCAAAGTCAAGGCTAAATATCCTGAGACAGACACGGAAGCACTGAAAACGTTGCTTCCATTTCCAACATATCTCTGCAATGAATGCAATGAAAACTAAATTGCGGAATAGACTGGACATAGGGAACCCCCTTCGAGTATCCCTGTCTCCCATCACCCCTCAATGGGACTGTCTTGTTGCAGGAAAACAAGCCCAGGGCTCCCACTGATTCAGCGATATTGGTGTGTTGCAATGATTTTATATGTTCATACGGGGAAAATATGTGCTGTGTGTTTAATATCCAAACATTACTTAAAATGTTATGATGCTATTGACTTATATAACCATATAACAATTACAGCACAGAAACAGGTGATCTCGGCCCTTCTAGTCCATGCCAAATGCTACTCTCACCTAGTCCCACCAACCTGCACTCAGCCTATAACCCTCCATTCCTTTCCTGTCCAATTTTTCATTAAATGATAATATCCAACCTGCCTCTACCACTTCTACTGGAAGTTCATTCACCACTTACTTCAAACTCCCCTGTCCTCCCCTGATAATTGACTTAACGCTATATTCATGCGAGAAAAATACGCGCTGTGTGTTTAATATTAAATTCGTTGGATAAACCCTTTGAGAAACGAAATTGAGTGTATTAGCCACTTGTCACCTATATTGCGGTCGTGATTAACACCCCCCCCCGAACAGAATTGACAAAAACAATAAGCAGAAAAAAATCGGCATTTGCGCACTGGTGCCTGCGCAAGGCTTCATGGTCATTGTAGTCTCTCACGGGGTAAACACAACGTTTTGACTGCTACTCTTGTCCGTTGGCAACCCTACCCCCCCCCCCCCCACCACCGCCGGTCAGCCGGTCCGCAAGAACATTGTCAATATGAAACCGGTCCGCAGTGCGAAAAAGGTTGGCGACCCCTGATCTAGCCTTTTCAACATTCAGTAGGTTTCAATGAGATCCTCCCGCATTCTTCTAAATTCCAGTGAGTACAGGCCCAAAGCTGCCAAACACTCGTATGTTAACCCCTTCATTCCCAGAATCATCCTCACATACCTCCTCTGGACTCTCTCCAGTGACAATACATCCTTTCTGAGATAAGGGGCCCAAAACCGTTGACAATACTCCAAGTGTGGCCTGTCTAGTGTCTTGTAAAGCCTCAGCATTATCTCCTTGCTTTTATATTCTATTCCCCTTGAAATAAGTGCCAACATTGCATTTGTCTTCTTTACCACGGACTCAAACTGTAAATTAACCTTCTGAGAGTCATGCACAAGGATTCCTAAGTCCCTCTGCACCTCTGATGTTTGAATTTTCTCCCCATTTTGATAATAGTCTGCACTGTTGTTCCTTTTACAAAAATGCATTATCATACATTTCCCAACACTGTAATCCATCTGCCAATTTTTTGCCCATTCTTTCAATTTAAGACCATAAGATATAAGAGCAGAAGTAGGCCATTTGGCCCACTGAGTCCACTCCACCATTCAATCATGGCTGATCCAATTCTTGCAGTCATCCCAACTCCCCTGCCTCTCCCCATACCCTTCGATGCCCTGGCTAATCAAGAACCTATCTATCTCTGCCTTAAATATACCCAATGACTTGCCTTCACAGCCACTCGTGGCAACAAATCCCACAGATTTACCACCCTCTGACTAAAGTAATTTCTCCACATCTCTATTCTAAATGGACATCTTTCAATCCTCAATTTATGCCCTGTTGTCCTTGACTTCCCTACCATGGGAAATAACTTTGCCATATCTAATCTGTTCAGGCCTTTTAATGTTCAAAATGTTTCTATGAGATCACCCCTCATTCTCCTGAACTCCAGGGAATACTCCAAGAGCTGCCAGACATTCCTCATACAGTAACCCCTTCATTCCTGGAATCATTCTTGTGAACTTTCTCTGAACCCTCTCCAATGTCAGTATATCCTTTCTAAAATAAGGAGCCCAAAACTGCACACCATACTCCAAGTGTGGTCTCACGAGTGCCTTATACAGCCTCAACATCACATCCCTGCTCTTATATTCTACACCTCTAGAACTGAATGCCAACATTGCATTCGCCTTCTTCACCATCGACTCAACCTGGAGGTTAAACTTTAGGGTATCCTGCACAAAGACTCCCAAATCCCTTTGCATCACTGTATTTTGAATTCTCCCTCCATCTAAATAATAGTCTGCCCATTTATTTCTTCTACCAAAATGCATGACCATACACTTTCCAATATTGTATTTCATTTGCCACTTCTTTGACCATTCTCCTAAACTATCTAAGTCTCTCTGCAAGCTCTCTGTTTCCTCAACACTACCCGCTCCTCCGCCTATCTTTGTATCATCGGCAAATTTATCCACAAATCCATTAATCCCACAGTCCAAATCATTGATATACATCGTAAAAAGCAGCGGTCCCAACACTGACCCCTGTGGAACTCCACTGGTAACCGGCAGCCAGCCAGAATAGGATCCCTTTATTCCCACTCTCTGTTTTCTGCTGACCAGCCAATGCTCCACCCATGCTAGTAACTTCCCTGTAATTTCATGGGCTCTTATCTTGCTAAGCAGCCTCATGTGCGGCACCTTGTCAAAGGCCTTCTGAAAATGCAAGTACACCACATCCACTGCATCTCCTTTGTCTACCCTGCTTGTAATTTCCTCAAAAAATTGCAGTAGGTTTGTCAGGCAGGATTTTCCTTTCAGGAAACCATGCTGGCTCTGGCCTGTCTTGTCATGTGCCTCCAGGTACTCCGTAATCTCATCAACAATCGATTCCAACAACTTCCCAACCACTGATGTCAGGCTAACAGGTCTATAGCTTTCTTTCTGCTGCCTCCCATTCTTCTTAAATAGCGGAGTAACATTTGCAATTTTCCAGTCATCCAGTACAATGCCAGAATCTATCGATTCTTGAAAGAAATTTGTCTAAGTCCTTCTGCAATTACATTGCTTCCTCAGCACTACCTACCCCTCCACCTATCTTCATATCAACCACAAACTTTGCCACAAAGCCATCAATTCCATTATCCAAATCATTGACAAACAATGTGAAAAGTAGTGGTCTCAACACTGACCCCTGACGAACACCACTAGTCACTGGCAGCCAACTGTAAGAGGCCTCTTTTATTCCCTCTTGCTGCCTCCTGCCTGTCAGCCATTCCTCTATCCATGCCAGTATCTCTCCTGTAACACCAAAGGATTTTATCTTGTATGGCACATTATCTAATGCCTTCTGAAAATACAAGTAAATGACACCCACTGCCTCTCCTTTGTCCACCTTGCTTGTTACTTCCTCAAAGAACTCTAACAGGTTTGTCAGGCGAGATTTTTCTTAACAGAAACCATGCTGACTTTGACTTATTTTAACATTAGTCTCCAAGTACCTTGAAACCTCATCCATAGTAATGGACTCCAACACTTTCCCAACCATTGAGGTCAGGTTTACTGGCCTATAATTTCCATTCTTTTGTCTTCCTCCCTTCTTAAAGAGTGGAGTGACATTTGCAACCTTACAGTCCTCCAGGACCATGGCAGAATCAAGTGATTCTTGAAAGGTCATGACCAATGCATCCATTATCTCTTCAGCAATCTCTCTCAGGACTCTGGGATGTCGTCCATTTGGTCCAGGTGACTTATCCACTTTAAGACCTTTGAGTTTGCCTAACACTTTTTCCTTTGTAATAACAATGACACTCACTCTTTCTCCCTGACAATCATGGATCTCTAGCACACTGCTAGTGTTTTCCACAGTGAAGATTGATGCAAAGTACCCATTAAGTTCATCTGCCATTTGTTTGTCCCCAATTACTACCTCACCAGCATCATTTTCCAGTGGTCCAATATCAACTCTCACCTACCTTTTACTCTTTATATAACTGAAAAAAAATTGTATCTGGCTTTATATTATTAGCTAGTTTACCCGCATATTTCATCTTTTCCCTTCTTATAGCTTTTTCAGTTGCCTTTTGTTGGATTTTAAAACCTTCCCAATTATCCAACTTCCCACTCACATTTGCTACCTTATATGCCCTTTCCTTGGCTTTTATGCAGTCCTTAACTTCCCTTGTCAGCCACAGTTGCCAACCCCTGCCACTTGAGAACTTCTTCCTCTGTGGAACACATCTATCCTGCACCTTGTGAACTATTCCCAGAAACTTCAGCCACCTCTGCTCTGTCGTCATCCTCGCCAGTATCTTCCTCCAATCCACCTTGTCAAGCTCCTCTCTCGCGCCTCTGTAATCCCTCTTATTCCATTGTGATACTGATACATGTGAGGCAGTGTCAGTAACCTGGAGAATGTCAGACAGCTCTCTGTCTGGCTGTGTTGGTAACAAGGACTGTCAGGTTACATCTGGTAACCAGAACAGTGGGAGGCTGCGTCTGGTAAATGGATCCATGTCAGCCTATCTCTGGTAAACAGGAGATTGCCAGGATGTGTCTGGTAACTGGGACATTGTCAGGCTGATTCTTGAGACCAGGAGACTATCAGGCTGTGTCTGGTAACCAGTACAGTGTTAGTCTGTGTCATGAAGTGTCTTGTGACCAAACATTGTCAGGCTGTATCTAGTACCTAGGTCAGAGTCAGTCTGCATCTGTTAACCAGGTCAGTGTCAGGGTATCTGGTAACCAGGAGAACATCACACTGTGTCTGGTGACTGGGACAGTGTCAGACTGTGTCTGGTAACCAGGACAGTGTCAGGCTGTGTCTGGTAACCCAGACAGTGTCAGGCTGCGTCTGGTAACTGGCACAGTGTCAGACTGTGTCTGGTAACCGGGACAGTGTCAGGCTGCGTCTGGTAACTGGCACAGTGTCAGACTGTGTCTGGTAACCGGGACAGTGTCAGGCTGCGTCTGGTAACTGGCACTGTGTCAGGCTGCGTCTGGTAACCGGGACTGTATCAGGCTGCGTCTGGTAACTGGCACAGTGTCAGACTGTGTCTGGTAACCGGGACAGTGTCAGGTTGCGTCTGGCAACTGGCACAGTGTCAGGTTGTATCTGGTAACAGAGACCTGGTCAGGCCGTGTCTGGTAACCAGGACTGTGTCAGGAGATTAAACTATAAGACATAGGTGCAGATTTAGGCTATTTGGCCCATCGAGTGAAGACTGATGCAAAATACTCATTTAGTTCATCTGCCTTCTCCTTGTTCCCTGTTATTATTTCTCCTACCTCATATTCTAGTGGTCCTATATTCACTCTCATCTCTCTTTTACTTTTTACCTACTTGAAAAAGCTTTTACTACCCACTTTGATGTTGTTTGCTAGTTTGCTTTCATATTTCATCTTTTCCCTTCTAATGATTCTTTTAGTTGCCCTCTGTAGGTTTTTAAAAACTTCCCAATCCTCTATCTTCCCCTTAATTTTTGCTTTGTTGTATGCCCTTTCTTTTGTTTTTACAATAGCTTTGACTTCCCTGGTCAGCCACGGTTGAACTATTTTGCCATTTGAGTATGTCTTTGTTTTTGGAATACATCTATCTTGCACCTTCCTCATTTTTCCCAGAAACTCACGCCATTGCTGCTCTGCTGACATCCCTGCCAGCAGCTCCTTCCAATTTACTTTGGCCAACTCCTTCTCATACCACTGTAATCTCCTTTACCCCACTGAAATACTGCTACCTCAGACTTTACATTTTCTCTATCGTTTCAAGTTGAACTCAATCTTATCACGAGCACTGCTTCTTGAGGGTTCTTTTACCTTAAGCTCCCTAATCACCTCTGGTTCATTACATAATCCAGTGTAGCTGATCCCTAGTAGGCTCAACAACAAACTGTTCTAAAAAGCCATCGTGTAGACATTCAACAAACTCACTCTCTTGAGATCTGTTTCCAACTTGAATTTCCCAATTGACCTGCATGTTGAAATCTCCCAGAACTATCATAACATTGTCAGGCTGGGTCCGGTAACGAGGTCAGTGTCATGCTATGTCTGGTAGCCAGTTAAGTGTCATGCTTTATCTGGTAACCAGGTTGGTGTCAGGCTGTGCCTGGTAACCAAGACCGTGTCAGGCTGAGATTGGTAACTGGGTCTGTGTCTGGTAACCAGAACCATGTCAGGTTGTGTCTGATAATTAGGTCAGTGTCAGGCTGTGACTGGTTACTAGGTTAGTGTCAAGCTGCATCTGGTAACCTGGAGAGTGTCAGGCTGTGTCTGCTAACAGGGACTGTGTTAGGCTGTGTCTGGTATCCAGAACCATGTCAGGCTGTGTCTGACAACCACAATGATGTCAGGCTGTGTCTGACAACCGGGTTAGTGTTGGTCATTGCTTTGACCAGTACAGGAGTGTTTCTGATTCATGGAAATGAATAAACAGTCCACGTTTTGCACCAAGACCCTTCGTCAGTACTGGAAAGGAAGGGGGAGGACGCCAGAGTTAAAAGGTGGTGGGTGGGGAAGGGGAGAAGGGGAGAGGGGGGCTAGCTAGAAGGTGACAGTGAAAACAGGTGGCTGGGAAATGGAAAGGGCTGGAGAGGAAGGAAGCAGACAGGATAGGAATGTGGACCATAGGAGAGAAAGAAGGAGCCGGGCGCTGGGGGAGGTGACCGGTAGTTGAGAAAAAGATTTAGAGGAATCGATGTTCATGCCCTCAGGTTGGAGGCTACCCCAGACAGAATATGAGGTGTCGCTCCACTGACCTGCAGGTGGCCTCATTGTCCACAAGTGGAGGACATGAACCAACAGGTTGGAATGGGAATGGGAAAAGGAATGAAAATAGTTAATGCTAATGCTAATCATCAATTTTTTGTTCCTCTCCATATACGCTGCCTAACTTTCTGAGTTACTCCAGCAGTTTCTCCAGCATCTGATTAGCATTTCTAATTGTCCAGACCTCAGGCATGGTGCCTGATGTGTGGGAGTCCGCCCCTCCTCCCCACATCGTGACAATGCTCCTTCTTGTTGTTCATCTGCATATTGCTGCCAGCTTCCGCAATGAACTCACAGCGGTTTCCTGTGCCTCCAGAAGTGGATTACCTGTTTCTGACCGTACCGCAGCACCATGTCCCTTCCCTCCATACATTCCCAGGGAATATCACGGATATCTATCCACTGTTCTTTTCCTCCGCAATCTCTTCCCTTCCCCACAAATCTTTTACCAGTATCCGCCCACCCATCGTTTCCCAGTATAAGCCCCCATCCCCTAGCACAGCCCAGTCTGTACAGTAAGCGTCCCTGCCCCTCCCACAGTCACCCCCAGCATTGCACCAACTGGGGCACGTACCTTGTCAAAGGTGGTCAGGAGCACGTGGGAGTGGCCCGTGTGTTCTGTGGGTTAGAGAGGGAGTGAGTTAGCATGAAGGCCAAGAGCACACCCCTCCCCTCCCCACCCCACCCTACCACATCCTGGAACCCACAGACACATCCTGACCTGGGGACTCCATTTCCCACTCCTGCTCTTTCCCTACTCCCCACCACCATCTTTCCAAACACCTCCCACAGATCATCACTCGCTTCCCCCCAGACTCCTGTTGCCCAAAGATTGGACACTTTCATGGAACACCACTCCTCCACCCTGGGATATTGGTCTCTGCTGGAGGTCTGCCCTGGTGTACCCCTCTCCTCACGCTGCCCTCCCTGGCTGTTGTGCCAGAAATGGCCTCTGCTCTGCTCCCACCAGTGTTTGTACTCCTTGGCCTATGCGGTCAGGGTTTGGTTGAGCTTTCAGGAGTTGACGTGTCTGGTCCAGGTGGAGTCTGGTTGGGCAGGTGGTGCCTGGTTGGGCAGGTGGTGCCTGGTCGGGCGGGTGGCGACTGGTTAGGCGGGTAGCAACTGGTCCGGATGGCGTCCGGTCGGGCGGGTGGCTGGTCAGGGGGGTGGCTGGTCGGGGAGGGTGGCTGGTCGTGGGGGTTTCAACTGGTCCGGGTGGCATCTGGTCAGGCGGGTGGCTGGTCGTGGGGGTGGCGACTGGTCCGGGTGGCGTCTGGTCAGGCAGGTGGCTGGTCGTGGGGGTGGCGACTGGTCCAGGTGGCGTCTGGTCGGGTGGGTGGCGAATGGTCCGGGTGGCGTCTGGTCAGGCAAATGGTGACTGGTCCGTGAGGTGTCTAGCCGGGGGGGTCAGTGCCTGGGCCAGGTACTGTCTGGCACAGAGCATTAATCCCAGTCTACAGTGAGAATGCCATGGGCAGTCCCAATCTCCATTGGTAAGGAAGGGTGGAGCTGTATGGGGAAGTGTGGGGTACAGAGCATGTTCACTGGCTGGTTCCTGGGGTGAAGAGCTGATATAGAACATCGAATAGTACAGCACAGTACAGGCCCTTCGGCCCACAATGTTGTGCCGACCCTCAAACCCTGCCTCCCATATAAGCCCCCACCTTAGATTCCTCCATAGTCTAGTAGTCTCTTAAACTTCACTAGTGTATCTGCCTCCACCACTGACTCAGGCAGTGTATTCCACGCACCAACCACTCTCTGAGTAAAAAACCGTCCTCTAATATCCCCCTTGAACTTCCCACCCCTTACCTTAAAGCCATGTCCTCTTGTATTGAGCAGTGGTGCCCTGGGGAAGAGGTGCTGGCTATCCACTCTATCTATTCCTCTTATTATCTTGTATACCTCTATCATGTCTCCTCTCATCCTCCTTCTCTCCAAAGAGTAAAGCCCTAGCCCTGCTGCGTTCACCAGCATTTTGTGTGTGTGTTGCACTCTAGTTTCATATGATGGGTAATGAATGCTATGCTATCTCTCTCTCTGCTACAAACAACTGTAATGTTACCTCTCAGCCTCCCTCACTTCTGGGGAAAACAGACCTGCACTATCTAATCTTTCCTGACAACTCAAGCCCACCAATCCTTCCGAATCTTTTCTGGACCTTCTCTAGCTTAATCCCTGTAATGTAGTGACCAGAACTGCACACAATACTCCAAACTTGGCTGATGAAGTCCAGTGCAACTCAGTCCTGAAGCCAGGTCTCAACTGTACTATCAACAATTCCTTTCCCTGCTCGGCCCACTGAGTTCCTCAAGCAGTTCACTATTTGCTCAGGCGTGCCAAACACCATCTTCACCACCCCCCCATCTACCTTTGTTATCAGATCCAGGGAACTATGAACCTGTCCTTGGGTCTCTGCTCTATAACACACCCCAGACACATGCGTTTCACCATGGACAACCTGCCCAAGGTTAACTTCCCAAAATACATCACTCCCCACTTATCCAAGTTGAATTCAGATTGAGTTGGTGGTAAGGAAGGCAAGTACAATGCTAGCATTCATTTCGAGAGGACTTGTATGCTGAGGTTTTATAAAGTATTGATCAGATCACACTTGGAGAGTTGTGAGCAGTTAAGAAAAGATGTGCTGACATTGGAGAAGGTCCAGAGGAGGTTCACGAGAATTATCCCCAGAATGAAAGGGTTAACATATGAGGAGTGTTTGATGGCTCCGGGACTGTACTCACTGGAGTTTAGAAAAATGAGGAAGGATCTCATTAAAGCCTATTGAATATTGAACATAATAATGGACTCCAACATCTTCCCAACCACTAACCGGCCTATAATTTCCTTTGTTCTGCCTCCCTCCCTTCTTAAAGAGTGGAATGACATTTGCAATTTTAAGTCCTCTGGAATCATTCCAAAATCTAGTGATTCTTGAAAGATAATTACTAAAGCATCCACAATCTCTTTAGCCACCTCTTTCAGAACCCTGGGGGGTAGCCCATCTGGTCCAGGTGACTTATCTACCTTCAGACCTTTCAGTTTCCCAAGCATGTTCTCTCTAGTAATAACAACTACACTCACTCTGCCCCCTGATATTTTTTGAGTTTCTGGCACCCTGCTAGTGTCTTCCACAGTGAGGATTGATGCAAAGTTTATCCACCATTTCTTTGCCCCCGATTACTACCTCCCCAGCATAATTTTCCAGCAGTCCTTTCCTCACTCCCAAGAAGTCAAGCTGTCTTCTTCAGCCTCTTGCAGACTTGGATTGAGATTGTCAGATGCAGACATTGGGCCTTCAATTACCATAGCAGACTTGCAGATATTTGCAGAGCAGAGGCTGTGGGCAATGGGCCTTGAATTCAAAACTTTCAACTCAATCCTTCGCATTGACCACAGGACCTGTCGAAGCCCTGAGGACTGTGTCTCAATCTCAAAGCTTCTAACAATGGGACCCCGAACACCAGGTTTCGAATTCTGGTTTCACTGTTTCATAAATCCAAGGGTTATCATCAGATTCTGTTTCTCCTGCCCGCACAGAACTCACTGAACAATTGAGGCTGGAGGTAGGGGATTAGGGATTGAGGATTGGGTGTTGGGGGTTGGGGTTGGGATTGGAGATTTGGGATTTTGGATTAGGGTTGGTGTTAAGGGGTTTTGATTAGGGGTTGGGGGTTTGGGTTGGTATTGGGGATTGGGGTTGAGGATTGGGTGTAGGGATTTGGATTGTAATTTGGATTTAGGGTTGGAATGGGGATTTGGGTTTGGGGTTGAGAGTTCAGGATGGGGATTGGGTGTTATGGACTGGGACTTGGAGGTTGGGGCTTGGGGGTTGGTGGTTGGGGTTGGTGCTTGGGATTGAGGAGTGAGGTTTGGGATTGGTGTTGCAGTTTTGGGTTGTGGATTGGCGGTTGGGGCTTGGAGCTGGCAAATGGGATTAAGGGATTTTGTATTGGGGTTAAATTTAGGTTTGGAGATTGAGCATGGGGTTGCGGATTCGGGATTGAAGGTTGGACTTGAAGATTGTGGTTGGGGATTGGGGGTTGAGGACTGGGGTTTGAGGACTGGAGTTTGAGGATTGGTGGTTGGAATTATAGATTGGGGATTAGGATTGGTGGTTGGAATTATAGATTGGGGATTAGGATTGGTGGTTGGATTTATAGACTGGAAATTGGGGGTTGGGATTGGGCATAGGGGGTTGGTTTTGGGTATTGTGGGTTGGGAACTTTGGACTGGGGTTGGGGGTTTGGGTTGAGCAATTGGGGTTTGGGTTAGGGTTGCAGATTGAGGACTGGATATTAAGTTTGGGGTTGGAGGTTGAGGATTAGGTTTGGAGTTGTGGGTTGAGGATTGAGGATTAGGTCTGGGGTTGGGGATTGAGGATTAGGTTTGGGGTTGGGGTTGAGGAATGAGGATTAGGTTTGGGGTTGGGGGTTGAGTATTGGATATTATGGGTTGGGGTTGGGTTAGAGGTTGGGGTTTGAGATTGGGGATTGGGGTTGGGGTTGGGATTTGTGGTTTGGGGTTGCTAGTTGGTCTTGGGGTTGTGGATTGGTGGTTTAGGTTGGAGATAGGTGAATGGGAATATTGATTGGGATAGGGCAGGGTGATTGGGAGTTGGGGATTGGTTTGGGGTTGAGGGTTGGTGTTGTGTTTGGAGATTGCGGGTTCGGGATTGAGGGCTGGTGATAGGGATTGGATGATGGCGATTTAGGGTTGGGGACGGATTGGGGATTGGGGGTTGGGATTAAGGTTTGGGGATTAGGGGTTGGGGATTGGAGATTGGGGATATGGGATTGAGGTTGGGAAAAGAGATTGAGGCTGGTGATTGGGAATTTTGGATTGGGGTTGTAGGTTGGAGCTGGGAGTTAGCATTTGGGGCTGGGGTTTGGGGATTGGTGTTTGACGTCATAGATTGGGGATTGGGAGTTAATATTGGGCATTGGGGTTAGGATTAGGGACTGGGGATTTTGGATTGGGGTTGGATAGGATTGGGGGGGTTGGTTAGGATTTGGGGTTGGGATTTTGGTTTTGAAGATTTGGTTTGGGGTATTGCTTTTGGGTTAGAGTTGCAGATTGAGGGTTGGGGATCAGGTTTGGGTATTAGGGATTGTGGGTTGAGTTGGGTTGGAAACTGGGGTTGGGGATTGGGTTTGGGGAATGGATTTGGGGTTTGGAGTTTGAGATTAGGATTAGGGATTGAAATTGGGGATTCGGGGTTTGGGACTGGAGTTGAAGATTGTGGATTGGGTTTAAGGATTGGGGATTGGGTTGGGGATTCGAGATTGGAATTGGGGTTTGGGGGTTGGGTTTGGAACTTGAGATTGGGGATTTGGTTTGGGGTTGTGGATTAAGTTTGGTGATTGGGATTGAGGGTTGGGTTTGGGCAGGGTATTGGGTAGGGGATTGTGGTTGGGGGTTTCGGTTGGGGGTTGAGGATTTGGGTTGAGGTTCAGTGTTGAGAGTTTGGGTTGCTGATCGGGAATTGGGTTTGGGGTTGTTCATGTTTCAGTTGCATGACAAAGGTGGACATAGACCCCACTCTCCTTACCTTCTCCTTCATCCACAACTGCATGGATCACCATTGGGTATACGGTGCCATCAGTATTACAGACCAGCTGGGAAGAGATAAAATGAAGGTCAAAACTTGGGGTTCAGATCTCAAAACTGATTTTCCCTCAGAGTGCCAAATCCAACTCCCTGCACTCCAGCACCCCAAACTCCAAACTCACTACACTGTGTCACTGTGCCTGAAGCTTTCTGTAATCCAGACCCCACCCCCCCCAACTCTCTGACCCTCACCCCTCATCTGACTTAGTGAGACACCAAGAACGGCAGCAGGGTGGGAATAAAACAACAACAGCACAGGAAGAGGCCCTTCAGCCCATCACATACGTGTTGACCATTACGTATACCAATCCCATCTGCCTGCACCTTCAAGTTCCAGTTCGTCACCCGACTGCACATCTGTCACACGCAGCACACACAACATTAAAGTGGTTAAGTTAATAAAGCATCATCAAAAATTCATGTAGTAATGTGCAACACAGATAAACAGCAGATAGCAAACAGTAAACAGCTCACTGTGCTAGTGACAAATCTTGGCGGTGGTAGGATATTCATTAGTCTCGCAGCCTGAGGGAGGAAGCTGTTACCCTGTCTGGTAGTCATAGTCTTGATGCTTCTGTACCTGCTTCCTGATGATAGCGGGATGGGTGGTAGGATCCTCAACAATGCTTTGAGCCCTTCGTCTGCAACACTTCTGGTAAATTACACAAATAGGAGGGAGGGAGACCCCAATGATCCTCTTGGCAGTTTTTGATGTCCTCTGTATGGTCTTGTGGTTTGATGCCTTGCAACTTCCATACTCAAGAATGATGCAGCCAGACAGGACACCTGGTGTCTTGGTAGAGCTCCTGTAGGAAATTGTTAAAATGGGGATGGGGAGCCTTGCATACCTCAATCTCCCCAGATAGTGTAGATGCTCCTGGGCCTTCTTGATGAGGTGAGCTGCTGCCGTGAATTCAGGTTAGATCGTCCGTTCTGTGCACTACAAAGAACTTCGCGCTCTTCACACTCTGCACAGCAGAGTCGTTGATGTGAAATGGAGGGTGGTCAACCTGTGTCTTTCTGAAAGTCCACAGTCATTTGCTTTGTCTTGTTGACTCAGGAGATTGTTCTTTCACCAGTTGACAAGCTTCCCTAACTCTTCTCTGTATGCCAACTTATCATCATTGCCGATGAGGCCAACTGCTATTGTATCATCAGTGAACTTGAAGATGCAGTTTGAGCTGGATCTGGCCATACAGTCCTGAGTCAGCAGTGTGAACGGCAGCGGGCTGAGCACACAACCCTGGGGGCTTTGGGTGATGGAGCTTGAGATGTTGCAGCCAACTGGGGTCTTTCTGTCAAGAAGTCCAAGATCCAGTTACAGAGAGGGTGTTGAGTACCAACGAGGATAGTTTATCCACCAGCCTCTGAGGGATGATTGTGTTAACAATCAAGGTCTATGATATAGACCAGGGGTTCCCAACCTTTTTTTAGGCCAGAGACCCTTACCATTAACCAAAGGGTCAGTGGACCCCATGTTGGGAACCCCTGATATAGACCTTGACATGGCCATGAATGGATATGACATGGTCTGTATCCCTCCATTCCCTGCCTTCTCCGTGGATTGTCACCTTGTTGTGGTGGAGAGGCTTATGTGGTCCTGTGATCCCGAGAGCGATGCCCTCTGGAGCTTTGCTCCTGGTAGGGTCACCCATGGCGGTAAGGTCGAGGGTGAGATCCCTGACAAAGAACAATCCAGCCAAGACCTCAACGGTGGAACAGGCGGATGAAGTTACTTCGAACTCAATGGCTGTGAAGACGGATGAAGGCTGCAACAAATCCATCAGCTCCAATCGTCGTGGTCTCCGTGCCATTGGAATGAGTTGGTTGATTTGTGAAGTATTGTGTGCTTCTTGGAGTGCAACATCAAGTACACGTTAAACAAATACACACACAGGCGTCTTCACTCTGTGGGCCACTTCTTCAGAACGAAGACCATCATCCTTGACCTCGAGGGAGAGCCACGATGACGATTCCTTGCATGTTCTCATGTTGGTCTAAATGCCTCTTGGCATTTTATCATACCTGCTTCTACCATCTTTTCTGGCAACATGTTCCAGACTGTGACCATCCACCCGGTCTATGTTTCTCACAACTTTACACACGACACTCAGGCCACCCCTGAGCTAATGAAGGGAAGTATCAATTGTGTCTTCTCCATGCCTGTGCCGCCACCCTCAGGCATTCTTTGTCCTGTCTCTCAATTTCACAATAACTGTCTCCAACCCCACCCAAAGAGCCCCAGCTCATACCCCTCATGATGCCTCCTGCTCATCTGACTGTGGTAACTATTTGCCTTTCTACAGATACTGTACTGCCTGACCTGCTCAGCATTTAGTGTTGCTATTGTAAAAGCCAAAATGCCCCCATCTCCTAGAATGAGATGAGATCTCATTACTGCCTGCAGGACAGGGGGTTTACTGAGATGGTCTGGGGACATCTAAGAGGGGAAGCTTGTGTGTTTTGTATCCAGTGTAGGACCCAAGGGGATGCACTGCACTGCATGTGAAAACGTGGATACCCCCACCCACCTCCTCGTCCATCCAGTCCGAAGGATCAATGGTGTGAGTTGGCAAACAGAATTGCTGACAGACGCCACGCCTGTAATGGACAGTCTCCGACTGTAGGGAGCAGTCCTTCGAGATGTAGCTGTGCAGAAACCATTGATAATAGTGTCACAGGCGAAGACTGTACCTCCCCCGCCCCTCCCCCACGACACACGCGTTGCTCTACCCCAGTAATCCCCCACTCTCAGGAAGGTCACATCTGTCTGGTGACTCTGGGAGAATGGTGATCCCAAGGGTGCCCTCTCAACGACCCAACTGCTCTCAGGATCAGGTCTCCTTGCTCCATCCCTCCACCACTGGGACCTTCTCTACCCCAACCCACGGGAATGAATCCCCACTCCAACCTCATACCACCCACAGACCGGGTCTCTCTCCCACCACTCCTGGATTTGCTCTCCCCACCAACCCTCCACTCAGCACCCGCGAGATATGAACCCCCACCGCATCCCCAGACCAGCTCTCGCTCTAACCTAGCCTGGTACTGGGTCTCTTCCCACATCCCAGCACGCGACCAGCTTTCAACCCTCCCCACCCATGGAACTGTGTTTCTTCCATAATGGGACCAGTTCCCCACCTCCCCACTCCCTGAGGCTGAGTCTTCCCCCACCCCCAATTGCAGGGACCATCTCTCACCACCCCCCATTATTGAGGCTAGGACTATACCCGGGGAGGTGGGTTCTCACCTGGCACAGCCATTGTGGAACTCCTCAGTGGCCTGGTAGTAGATGGTTATGGCCACTTGCGCGTCAGCATCAAAGGTGAACTCAACGTTGTAGGGAACTTTTGGTACGGAACTGTCCTCCCCTGGGCTCTGCACTTCCTCTGGGCATCTGGGGGGTGTGGGGGAGAAGACATGAAGTCTTAGAGTCACAGCAGCAGGTCGTTCTATCTATCATGTCTCTCCCAGCACCATAGCCTGCACTCCCCTCTCTACTCCTCAGGGTCGTACATTTACACCACCAGGAAGAAGTGATTCTGTCATCACATCATTCCACTACACTCTTGAGTCCCACCCTCCTGACGTTAAATCCCTCAACCCCCACCACTTCACTACAAACCTAGCATCTCCAGTCCATCAACCCTGGAACCATTTTGGTGAACCTTTTAAATTAAACTTACTTTTCAGCTTGAAACTTTGCCTCAGTTTCTATCTGCAGAGATACAGCAACTGAGTGATTCTAACAGGGTTCTTTCCTCTCTCCTTCTCTCGCTCTCTGTACTGGATTACTTCTGACCCCCCTCTCTCTCTCACACACATACACAGGATCCAATGTGCTTGGCAACGGAAGACAAAGGGTTGTAATAGAGCATCGTTTTTCTGATTGGCTGTCTGTGATCCATAGGTGGAAAGGATCACAGGTTGGTGATCACAGTGACATAGGGGAGATGACCACAAGTTGGTGATCACGGTGATGATGGTGAGGTGATCACAGATTGGTGATCACAGTGACGTAGATGAGGTGATCACAGTGACGTAGATGAGATGATCACGGTGACGTAGATGAGGTGATCACAGTGACGTAGATGAGGTGATCACAGTGACGTAGATGAGGTGATCACAGTGACGTAGGGGAGATGACCACAAGTTGGTGATCACGGTGATGATGGTGAGATGATCACAGATTGGTGATCACAGTGACATAGATGAGATAATCACAGTGATGTAGGTGGGATGATCACCGACTGATCACAGTGATGTGGGTGGGATGGTCACTGGTTGGTGATCACAGTGATGTAAGTGAAATGTTCGCAGTGACATACGTGTGATGATCATAGTGATATAGGTGAGAGGATCACAGTAATGCAGGTGAGATTATCGCAGGCTGATAGATGCCACCACGTTGAGTGGACTGAATGACACTGTGAACTAGAATCTGGCCCTGCAGTCTTGAGTATATTGGGAGAAAAGTAGGGGTCTGAGGACGCTATCCTGCCCATCCTCTGCACCATACAGCACATCTGCATGATATGCTATCACAATAAAGTAGCTTCGATCATCAGGGACCACACCACTCAGGACGTGCTCTAGTCTCATTGCTGCCATCAAGAAGAAGGAACAGGAGCCTCAGGGCTCACACCACCGAGTTCAGGAACATGTATTACCCCTCAACCATCAGGCTCGTGAACCAAAGAGAACAACTTCACAGAATATCACTTGCCCTATCATTGAAATGTCCCACAACCTATAGACGCATTTTCAGTGCCTTTTCACCTCGTCCTCAATTATCTATTGCTTTATTTATTTACTATTACTCCTTCTTTCCTTTTGCACTTGAACAGTTTGCTGTCCTCTACGTACTGGTTGAACACTCAGTTTGGTGTGGTCTTGTGGTCTTTCATCGATTCTGCTATAATTCTTATTCTATGGATTTATTGAGCGTGTCCACAAGGAATTTAATCTCAAGGCTGTTACACCCTCGGAGGGAACACATTCCCAGTAATATCTCAAGGAACACCCTAAAGCAAAAAACGATATTCCTGAAGGCTTAGTGGGGCCAAGCTCTAGTTTACCATTATGGATTGAGGGTATTTATGCTGCAGCCATACTTGACACTGGTTCTCAGGTTACTCTACCGTACCATTTGTTTTACACCGGTATTTGACACATTTACCATTGACGTCACGCAGTGTGCTAGAGATCTAGGGTCTTAGTATGGATGACTATCTGTATGGTGGTTACTTGTCATTGAAGCTGGAGTTTTCGGAGGCAGATGTGTGAGTAGCTAAGGTTTTTGATACGTTAGCGTTGCTTTGTCCAGACCCGGTCAAGAAGGATGAAGCTTCAATTCTTGTGGGGATAAACACTCCTATTGTGAGGAGGCTAGTGGGAGCTTACAAGGAGAAAGTTGGAGAGAACTTTCTGAAAACATTGTCCATTCACCCTGTGTTCGGAGCTGCTTTTGAGGAAGTGTGTGGCTGCACTGGGCTGGATGATGAGCACAGACGAGGGACTGTGTGGTACCCAGTCCAAACCAGTCACGTTATGGCCTGGGGAAGTAGTGAGAGAGACTGGAAACCCAAATTTCCCGGAATGCCTGATGCCGAGGCACTCTCGGTGGATGCTCCGGAAGACCACAAAGAGGAGTCATGCCTACCTGCTGGGGTACTGGTGAGGCCCGAACTGCAGAAGCCCTCGGTTGTACAGGTGAATGGGATGACAGCGAGTGTCAGGAACACTTTGGAGTGGGAAGTCACCCTCAGGCAGGGGATGCCAATCGTGCACCTCTTCCCAGTGATGGTTATGTCTAGTGTTCCTGTGGGACAAGCCAGGGAGAAACTCTCTCTGAAAAAGGGAAAGTTGACTTTAGTCATCCAACTTTAGGGACTCCCTGGTACCTGCGGGTTGGGAAAAGAGGTTGATAAAGACGATGTTGAAGCTGGAAGATGTCTTTTCTACTGGTGAGTTGATGTGGGTTGTTCCACAGGCACTCACCACACCATCTGGGTGACAGAGGACACCCTGTTCAGAGAAAGGTCACGGCGACTGGCGCCTGCAGAAGTGGAGGACGTTCGGCAGCAACAGCGGAAGTTGAAGGGAACTGAAATCATCACTGAGTCTGGAAGCCCTTATGCATCTCCAGTAGTGGTGGCCAGGAAGAAGGATGGGATGGTACGGATGTGTGTGGACTATCAGGCTCAGAATAGGCGTACAGTCCCCAACCAGTATACAGTCCCGAGAATTGAGGACACACTGGCCTGCCTGAGTGGTGTGAAGTGGTTCAGTGTGCTGGACGAGGAATGGATATTATCAGATCCCCATGAGTGAGCCCGACAAAGAGAAGGTGGCATTTATATGTCCACTGGGATTCTTCCAGTTTGAAAGGATGTGCCAGGGCATATTAGGAGCCCCGGCGACTTTCCAGCATGTCATGGTGAAAACGGTGGGGGATATGAACTTGCTTGAGGTTTTGGTATACGTGGATGATCTCATAGTGTTCGGATCTACCTTGGAGGAACATGAAGCAAGGCTACTGAAGGTGCTGGGCCACCTGAAAGCTGACTTTGCCTGGGCAAGTACCAGTTCTGTCAACTATGTCGGACACATAGTCTCATGGATGGAGTAGTTAGAGATCCATCTAAGATAGAGGCAGTGATCACATGGCCAAGGCCCCAGGCTGTGAGCGCCTTGCGCTCATTCCATGGGCTCCTTGGATACTATCGGATGTTCATGAAGGACTATGCTAAAGTGAGTCACCCTTTAAATCAGCTTCTGTGCAGTTACCCTCCCTAGGGGAAGAAAGGGAGGACAAAAGGAGAGGATGGTAAAGATTATCTTCGCCTTTCGGAGCCTTTTGGAGTGAGATGGGATGCGAAATGTGAAGAGACCTTTCAGTTGCTGAGGGAGCTGCTGACAAAAGCACCTGGCTGGCTTTTGCAGACTCCCAGTTACCATATGTACTGCATACAGATGCCAGCCGAGAGGGCTTTGGGGGTGTTCTGTATCAGGATCAGGGCACAGAGTTGAGACCTGTCACGTTTGTCAACCAGAGTTTGTCACCCTCTGAGCAAAACTACCCAACACACAAATTGGGGTTCCTGGCATTGAAATGGGCTGTGGTAAATAAGCTAAGTGACTATCTATATGGTGCCAAGTTTGAGGTGAGGATGGACAACAACCCATTAACATATACCCTGACCTTGGTGAAATTAGATGCCACAGGCCATCGGTGGTTGACAGCGTTGTCTGCCTACGATTTCAGCCTGAAGCACCGGCCGGGGAGTCGAAACACTGACGTCCTTGCATTGTCCAACGTGCACAGGAAGAACTGGACAGGGACGGAGAGTGGGAGAGCGTTCCTGCCGCTGGAGTCAAAGCCATGTGCCAGTTTTCCATCACGGGGAAGGCAGAGGAAAGGCAGGGGCAGGATCGAGCGGTCGATCATTTGGGAGCTTCTGGTGGCGCCATTCCACAAGCTTACTGCAACCTGAAGGCAAAGCAGTTGCCAGAATTGAGTCCTGGGAAAGTGGCCGCTACTCAGCGAGATGACCTATGCATTGGTACAGTTTGGTGAGCAGCTGCGAAACAGGACATGACCAAAGCAGACAAGATGAAACACTCTGCAGTGCCTCCATTACTGAGAGAATGGACCAGATTGGAGTTAAGGAACCAGATCCTACACCGGGTCACGTTACTTCCGGACCGATCTCGGCATTCCCAGCCGGTTCTACCAAAGAAGTATCAGAAGATTGTGATGAAGTCACTTCGTGATGATTCCAGCCATTTGGGGGTTGACTAGACCTATGGATTGCTCAGAGATCGGTTCTACTGGCCCTGAATGAAGCCAGAGGTCGAACAGTACTGCAAGTCGTGCATTCGATGCATACCGAGGAGAACGCTGCCTACGAGGACCACTCCGTTATCCCACTTGCAGAGTGCGGTGCCACTTGACCTGGTGTGTATGGATTTCCGGTCAATAGAGCCCAATGCCAGCAACATGACGAATGTCTTGGTTATTACGGATCATTACACTGGATGTGTGCAAGCCTTCCCTACCAAGGATCAGAGGGTGTCCACCATAGCCAAAGTGTTACAGGGAGAAGTATTTCATTTATTATGGCCTCTGCAGGTGGATACATAGTGATCAGGGACGGGATTTTGAAAGTAGGTTCATACATGAGTTACTGAGCATGCTTTGGAATCAAGAAGTCAAGGACTACGCCTTATCACCCGCAGGGTGATCCCCAGCCTGAGAGGTTCAATCAAATCTTGCTGGACATGCTCGGAACCTTGGAGGTCACTAGAAAGAACAAGTGGAGTCAACATATTAGGCATCTGGTCCACTAATACAACCATACACAAAATGAAGCTACCGGTTACTAGCCTACGAGGGGTGATTGATATGTTCATAGCCTAAGGTAAAAGGAGTCAACTTTAGGAACCTAGCACACTTATTACTCAACATAATCCCCTCCTACATGTGCACACTTAGTCCAGCGGTCGTGGAGCATACGGATCCCTTCTTTGTAGAAGTCGGCGTCTTGGACCTCTGGAAGTGGTCCGCAGCAGGGGTGATTGATAAGTTTGTGGCCTAAGGTGGAAGGAGATGAGTTATTAACTTCAAACTTTCTGCATTTTCACTCAAAGAGTTGAACTGCATGTGCATGTAACAAGAGCTGTGTAACACATCTCCTATATTAGGCCATGAACGTATCAATCACCCCTGCTGTGGACCACTTCTGGAGGTCCAAGACGCCGACTGCTACAAAGAAGGGACCCGTATGCTCCACGATCGCTGGACTAAGTGTGTAAATGTAGGAAAAATAAATGTGCTAGGTTTTCTAAAACTGACTCGTTCTACCTTAGACCACGAACTTATCAATCACCCCTCGTATTATCTGATGTTTGGGCGTTGACCTCTGTTCTGGGACTGGTGGGGAAAATCTACAACAGAAGACTTATCTGAAGTATGCATCAGATATGAAAAGGGAGCTGAAAAAGGCTTATGAAATAGCTAAGGTCTCAGCTACCAAGTGACAGAGGGATCAGCAGCACTGGGGCTCCACAGGGGACTGTCTTGTCTCCCTTTCTCTTCACTATTTACACCTCGGACTTCAACTACTGCACAGAGTCTCGTCACCTTCAGAAGTTTTCGGATGACTCTGCCATAGTTGGATGCATCAGCAAGGGAGATGAGGCTGAGTACAGGGCTACGGTAGGAAACTTTGTCACATGGTGTGAGCAGAATTATCTGCAGCTTAATGTGAAAAAGACTAAGGAGCTGGTTGTAGACCTGAGGAGAGCTAAGGTACCGGTGACCCCTGTTTCCATCCAGGGGGTCAGGGTGGACATGGTGGAGGATTACAAATACCTGGGGATACGAATTGACAATAAACTGGACTGGTCAAAGAACACTGAGGCTGTCTACAAGAAGGGTCAGAGCCGTCTCTATTTTCTGAGGAGACTGAGGTCCTTTAACATCTGCCGGACGATGCTGAGGATGTCCTACGAGTCTGTGCTGGCCAGTGCTATCATGTTTGCTGTTGTGTGCTGGGGCAGCAGGCTGAGGGTAGCAGACACCAACAGAATCAACAAACTCATTCGTAAGGCCAGTGATGTTGTGGGGATGGAACTGGACTCTCTGATGGTGGTGTCTGAAAAGAGGATGCTGTCCAAGTTGCATACCATCTTGATCAATGTCTCCCATCCACTACATAATGTACTGGTTGGGCACAGGAGTACATTCAGCCAGAGACTCATTCCACCGAGATGCAACACAGAGCGTCATAGGAAGTCATTCCTGCCTGTGGCCATCAAACTTTACAACTCCTCCCTTGGAGGGTCAGACACCCTGAGCCAATAGGCTGGTCCTGGACATTTCATAATTTACTGGCATAATTTTACATATTACTATTTAACTATTTATGGTTTTATTACTATTTATTATTTATGGTGCAACTGTAACGAAAACCAATTTCCCCGGGATCAATAAAGTATGACTATGACAAGCAGAACCAAGGAAATAAGAGGAGATGTGATCAAAAGGTGAGGTTCTCCCGACTAATGCCTGGAGACTGAGGCCTCATAAGGAATTTGGGGCTACCTGGGAAGCACAAGCTGGCTGACAGCTGGGTGGCTACACCTGATGTAGTGGAGAGTCAGATGCCAAATGTACCAGTGTTCCAGCTGAAACCAGAGAATGGGAATGGGCCTGTCAACATGGGCCTAAACAAGAAATAAGGAAAGGGAAGATGGAGTATGAAAGTAAATTAGCACAAAATATAAAAACAGACAGCAAAAGTTTGTATAAATATATAAAGCAGAAGAGGGTGGTTAAAGATAGAAGTAGGAAAGTTGTTTCCATTGGTCGGTGAGACTAGAACTAGGGGACATTGCCTCAAGATTCAGGGGAGAAGATTTAGGACGGAGATGAGGAGAAACTGTTTTTCCCAGAGAGTAGTGTATCTGTGGAATTCTCTGCCCATGGAAGCAGATGAGGCTTCCTCACTAAATATATTTAAGAAACAGTTAGATAGATTTTACATAGTAAGGGAATTAAGGGTTATGGGGAAAAGGCAGGTAGATGGAGCTGAGTTTACGGACAGATCAGCCATGATCTTATTGAATGGCGAGGCAGGCTCAATGGGCCGGATGGCCTAATCCTGCTCCTATTTCTTGTGTTCTTAAGATTCTCCACCAGAACCACCTTCTATCTCTAGGACAAGAGGTACATGTTGACCCAGAGCCTGACCTGGACCCTACGCTGAGCAAGAGGAGTAAGGTGACGTGCGTGAATTTTGTATGTTTCTATAAGATCCCCTCTCATTCTTCTGAATTCCAGAGAGTATAGTCCCAGGCAACTCAATCTCTCCTCGTAGGTTAACCCCTTCGTCTCTGGAATCAACCTGGTGAACCTCCTCTGCTCTGCCTCCAAAGCCAGTATATCCTTCCTCAAATACAAAAGAGTGTTGCAGGTACTAGGGTAGGTAGTAGATACAGAAGAGAGGAGACTGTGTGGACTAGGTTAAGGCTGGGGCACTGTGCATTAAACAAAACATTGAAAATACTAGGGAAACACCAGACAGGATTGTGTGAGGAATGTCAGGAAGAGGAGTCAGTAGAACATGTAGTTCTGAGCTGCAGGAAGTATGGGATACAGAGAGAGATGATGAGAATTAATCTAAGGGAATTGGGGGTGCAGGAATTCACATTAAAAGGGTTGTTGGGCATGGGTGAGAGAGCACAGGTCCGGGTATTTTTAGCTTTCTTAAGGAGTACGGGGGTTTTTTATAGGATATGATGGATAAGCAGGAAGAGGGTACTAGGATGGCCAAAGATGGGAGGATAAAGTGTAGGTTCCGGGGTGTGTGTGTGAGAGAGAGAGAGATTGGATGAAGGGATTTAGAATGTACGTCTATTGCACACTCTGGAGCAGAAGGTGGTGGTAATGCACCAATAAGCTGGGTGCCAACCGCCGTAAAACAAGACGGAAAAGAAGATATGGGTGAACCGAAGGACCAGCAGCAGGAAATATCAGACCAGTCCTCACCCCTAAATATGATAGGACTCGGAGGATGACGAAATAGGGGTGTGATATATGCTGCCCTTCACAAACTCCCCAATAACTGATGAAAAGATTCCCATCCCTTCGCACACTGAGGTGGGTGAAATAGGAGGAACCGGCAGTGGACAGGCAGGTTTGCGGTTAGAAATTTATGGGAGGCTGGACTCTAAGGTAACTGGGCACGAGGGTGAGCTCAGCCACATGACAAGGGGACCTGATTGTCAGGAGGCACGAGTAATGGACAGGCAGCAGCCTCCCCAGATAGACAGGAAAGAGCCCAGGGAGAGTCTGAAGCTGAAGAAGTAGATGATGGGGTAAGAACGTCCCAAAGAGTTAAGGAAACCCCCAGGCAGACTGGCCTATGTTGCACCCGGGGAGCAGAGTGTGGCACCTACTCCTTGCTGAGCTCTGTCACTGCCAAATACACCTGGGTTGGACTTTGTGCTGTGTGTGAAGGGGTGACAAATTATCTCAATGTCACGAGGACATGACTAATTTTGATGGAGGGAGAGTGCAACACCCTGGGAAAGGTTTCACTGCTAATGTAATGGTCTTTCTGTAGAAGCAGTGTTTGGGTTATGGTTAGAGACAACTGGAGCTTTCAAATATGAGCTGGGTCTTTTGTTCAGTGTGAGATGAAGAGAGAGAAGATGCTGGAGAGAATTGAACGTAGGATATGACCCAGTGAGGAGATCGTGACTCGATGGAACCAGGCACTAAGATCGACTGAGGATCGGTGAATTGAGCTCCAACTGGTGCACATTTGACTGTTTAATTATAATGGGCCCTTTTCGTTTTTTCTTTCTTTTCTTTACTTACCATTTAGTTAAGATTCATAAATATAATTCCTTTAATCATATGCGGTGTGCTGTGTGTTATTTTGTGGCACTGAGTTGTAACAGGGTAGCAAATTACACAGTATCCAGACCAACCAGGGGTTGGGGTGTGACAGCCTTTCAATCTCACGGGTCTGGCTGGACCAGAGTGTGTCTTCCCCAGACTTACGTAGTCAAGAAAACCAGCGGGGTTTCATGTACTCAGATAATAAATTTACTTTGAACTTTATGGTGCATCTGTGTTAAAAATAACTGCAGTAGAGGTGTTGCTGTTGATTACCAGTTGTAATGTGTCGGTCAGGAAGTCAAGTATTCAGTTGCAGCGGGAGGTGTTGCCTCCCAGGGTCTGGAGTTTGGTGATGAGTTTGCTTGGAATTATAATATTAAATATGGTCATAAACAATAGGTGCCCTTTTACTGTCCAAATGCTCCAGAGATGAGTACGGCGCCAAGGAGATGGTGTTCTGTTTCTGTGGTACATTAATTGCAGGTTGAGGTTGGATGGAAAGCTGGAGCTGATATGTGCAACCAAACAACAGGAGTTCTGCAGATGCTGGAAATTCAAGCAACGCACATCAAAGTTGCTGTATGTGCTGATGTGTGCTATGACCAGCCTCTTGATGGTGGGTGTCTGAGCCATTGGGCTGAAGTTGTTATGTTGATGAAATGGCAGATAGAGTTTAATTGTGAGGTGAAATGGGCTAGGAACTGACAGTTTAATCCTAATAAATGTGAGGTGATATATAGTATTTTGGGAGTAATAAAAAGGCCAGGATATATTCCAGGAGACAAAGAGCACTGAGGAACAGAGGGGCCTTGCTGTGCAAATCCCAAGATCCTTGAAGTTGGCAAAGTAGCAAATGTGGTTAAGGCAGCATATGAGATAATGGCCTTTGTTAATCAGGATATTGAACATAAGAGCAGGGAAGTTATGTGCCAATTTTATAAAACTTTGGTCGGACCTCAGCGGGAGTTCTGTGTACAGTTCTGATCAGTACACTCTAGCAAGGATTGAAAGTGTTGGAGAGGGTGCAGAGGAGTTTCACCAGGACGTTGCCTGACTGCGATGAAC
Organism: Mobula birostris; assembly: GCF_030028105.1. Taxonomy (NCBI): domain Eukaryota; kingdom Metazoa; phylum Chordata; class Chondrichthyes; order Myliobatiformes; family Myliobatidae; genus Mobula; species Mobula birostris. Next base: position 63,904,757 of record NC_092393.1, on the reverse strand, counting down.
CATTTCCGTTATGAGGAGAGACTGGAATAGTTAGCTCTACTTTCCCTGGACCAGACATGATTAGGGGGCGAGAAGAACCTCGCGGTGGTATGTACGTTTGTACATTAGGAAGGAGTATAAATAGGGCAGTCTGTCAGAGCAACACACATCAAAGTTGCTGGTGAACGCAGCAGGCCAGGCAGCATCTGTAGGAAGAGGCGCAGTCGACGTTTCAGGCCGAGACCCTTCGTCAGGACTAACTGACAGAGGTTGTTAATGCCAGAGATCGTAGGTTTAGGGTGAGTGGAAAGAGGTGTACTGAGGATCTGAGAGGGACTTTCCTCGCCAGAGGGTGGTGATTAGCTGGAACACACTGCTGGGGGCAGGATCACGTGTCTGGCCACGCCCAGCCTAGGCAGGCACTGGGGGTGGAGAGATGGTGGGATTAATGATGTGGCCGCCTACTGGTCAGTGTGGACTTGACTGGCCAAATGTCCTGCTCCCATTCTGGATAATTGTGTGGCCACCCTCTCATGCCCTCAGCCTGCATTGCTGTTGGGAGTTGGAAGTGATTCAGACTTACCTCACCAGTCTCAGCGTGTCCTTCCGAATGGAGATCAGACTCCGCAAGGTTTTCACCGGCTCCTGAGGTGGGGGAGCAGCGTATGGGAACTGTGGGTGGAGCACAGAACGCCAGCATCAGTCCAGGGGAATGGGTAACTGCTCACCCCATCACCCACCCCCACCAGGTCCTTCCCTCACGACATACCATCCACCCCCAAGGGGGAGCTGCCTCCCTCAGCCCTCCAACTCCCACTCACCCCCCTCCTCTAACCCACTGCTGCTAGCTTTCTCTCAGAGGCAGGGGGTGATAGAGGGCATCAAGGATCCCAGCTTTTTATTCTACAGTTGTGTCCGTCTATCAAGGCTTTGTTACCAGGGTAACCTGGTCATCAATCTCCTAGCACCCATAGGTGGGCTAACCTTGACTCTCAGTCACCACAGATGTGAGGCCATCACAGGGAGCCAGGAGGAGTCCGCTTGTAACCTGCAGTAGCCCAGTGACCAACCCTTTCACACCTCCCACCGTAGGCAATTTTACCATGGTTACAGCCCCCCCCCAAGGGTCCTGCTGCTTGAGCAACTGCTCAACATACCAAGGGTGACCCTCACACACACTGGGGGGGTGGGGGGCCTTGCCTATAAGCACTGGCTCCAAGCACACTAGCACAGAGTGCACTGGGCAATTACACACTGGTGCAGGACCTCCTGTCACTGAACACGTGTGAATTGGCCAGTGGACAGTGGCATAGTGCACTGGGTGAGAATACACTGGTGCAGGGCCTCCTGTCACTGAACACGTGATACAGAGCAGACAGGAACAGTGCAGACCAGGTGCTGAATGAGTACAGATGGGTCAGCACAGAGAGGACGACTATGCACAGATGTCTGCTGCCTTTCCCCCCGAAACCCGGACCTGAAACATTCCTGCCTGGCTGCCGCCCAGCAATCTCAGTCCGCAGGGAAGTCAGAAGTAGAGTACATACAGTGACCGGCCGAGCTCCCAAGAAGTTGAGGTCAGAGTTCTCCCCAAACAGGAATCCCTCAGGCTGAGCAGAGTCAAACGTCTGTCCTCCCATGATGAAATGGCTAGCAAAGTAGTTCCCTGGCAGAGTGAGAGAAAAGGGTCCAGGTCAGGGCCAGAGGTCGAATGGCCTTAAGTGTTGTCACCAACTCTGCTCTACTATGTTGTCTGAACGATTAGAAACCTGTGGTCAGTTACATTGTAGCCTGGGATCCCTGACTGCACTGAGAACCACTGACCCTCAACCTGATATCGTAGGCCAGCCTGATACCCCAACGATGTAACTGCCTTGATAGTTACAATGGAACTGACCAGATCAGAGTGTGGGTAAGAAACAGGCAGAGAAAGGGGTGGAGAGAGAGAAGAGAGAGGGGAGAAGAGTGACCAACATCCCACCCCAACCCCTGCATCTTCTGGCACCTTCCACCAAACCAGTTGTGTATCTAATTGGCCATCTTGCTCTGGATCGCACTGATCTAACTTCTGCACCAGTCAAAGACCTTGCTGAAGTCCACGTAAACGACATTCACCGTCCTGTCCTTATCAAATAGCTTGGTCACTCTACAACCTACATACTCACTCCCAAGTTCCCTTTACAACTTATGTTCACACTTGTCACTCCTTGTTTATGTAGAGTTTTTCATAAATTCTATTGTAATGCTGAGAGAGAGGCCTTCAAAAGTGAAATTTTGAGCTTGTATGTTCCTGTCAGAATAAAATGCAAGGATAACCGGTTTAGGGAACCTTGGTTTTTGATAGATCTTGAGGCCCTGGTTAAGAAGAAGGATGTGCATAACAGGTATAAATGAGGTACCTGAGGAGTATAAGAAATGCAAGGGAACACTTGAGAGGGAAATCGGGAGAGCTAAAAGAAAGCATGAGGTTGCTCTTGCAGACAAGGTAAACAGGAAAATCACAGATATATGAAGAGAAACAAAATTGGTTCTCTGGAAGATCAGCATGGTCATCTACGTATGGAGCTGAAAGAGATGTGGGAAGTCTTAAATGGATTTTTTTCCCATCTGTGTTTATATAGGAACCGAACAGGTGGGGCGGGAGGAGGTTCCTCATTCAGTGATAGCACACAGGAGACTTACAGGAAATGAGTTCAGAGAGGAAAAGTGGCACTGAGGCAAAAGATTGCTGATCCTTGCATCATCAGTAGGGATGGGAGAGCTTCCGGAGGACTGGAGGATTGCAGATGTTGTTCCCTTATTCAAAAATGGAGTACAGATAGCTCAGGAAATTATAGACCAGTGAGTCTTACTTCAGTGGTTGTAAGTTGATGGAGAAGATCTTGAGAAGCAGGATTTATGAACATTTGGAGAGGCAAAATATGATCAGGAATAGTCAGCATGGCTTTGTCAAAGGCAGGTTGTGCCTTACGAGCCTGATTGAATTTTTTGAGGATGTGACTAAACACATTGATGGAAGTAGAGCAGAAGATGCAGTGTATATGGATTTCAGCAAGGCATTTGACAAGGTACTCCATGCAAGGCTTATTGAGAAAGTAAGGAGGTATGGGATCCAAGGGCACCTTGCTTTGTGGATCCAGAACTGGCTTGCCCACAGAAGGCAAAGAGTGGTTGTAGACGGGTCATATTCTGCATGGAGGCCAGTCACCAGCTATGCCTCAGGGATCTGTTCTGGGACCCCTTGTCTTTGTGATTTTTATAAATGACCTGGATGAGGAAGTGGAGGGATGGGTTAGTAAATTTGCTGATGACACAAAGGTTGGGGGTGTTGTGGATAGTGTGGAGGGCTGTCACAGGTTACAGCGGGACATCGATAGGATGCAAAACTGGGCTGAGAAGTGGCAGATGGAATTCAACCCAGATAAGTGTGAGGTGGTTCATTTTGGTAGGTCAAATATGATGGCAGAATATAGTATTAATGGTAAGACTCTTGGCAGTGTGGAGAATCAGAGGGAGTGGCATTGGATAAGAGGTGACCTGATAGAGGTGTATAAGATGATGAGAGGAATTGATTTTGTGAATAGTCAGAGGCTTTTTCCCAAGGCTGAAATGGCTAACACAGAGGGCATGGTTTTAAGGTGCTTGGAAGTAGGTACAAGGGTGTATGGGGTATCTAAGGAGGGTGTCTCTGGTGGGGGCCCTGCTCTGCCCTTTTCAGGGCAGCTTGTCCACCTTTGGTCCCTACCTGGCGCTCAGCTCTCACCTGTGGCTCCAAGTAGCTATAACACGCGCAGCGGCCACACCCCAGTAAACCGTCTCAGCAGACGGGCCAAACCTAGTGAGGGTAGCCGACGGGTCCTCGACCCTCGGTGAGGTAGGGGATCTGCCTGTCCCAGCGTGTGAAGTCTGGCCATGGCGGATTGAGCGGAAGGGACCAATTAATGGTCCAACGGTCAAGAAGGCAGGCCAGCAGGCATTGGTGGAGTGCTAAGAGCACGACAAAGCACTTAGACGTCCTGGCCATCCACTGCAAGAGGTGGTGATCTCTTTAAGCTCACTCAGCAGAAGGCAAAGGCAAAGCACTGCAGTAACCTGCCACAAACATGATTTCCCAATATGTCAGAGCAGCATGGAGGGAAATTGTCTGCCAACTGGAAATTCCAGATGCGACCTAACGACAAAGTAGGTACAGAGGAGGTGACAGAGGTAAATTTTTTACGCAGAGAGTGGTGAGTGTGTGGAATTAGCTGCAAGCAACATTGGTGGAGGCAGATGTGATAGGGTCTTTTAAGAGACTCCTGGGTAGGTACATGGAGGTTAGAAAAGTAGAGGGCTATGGGTAACCCTAGGTAATTGCTAAAGTAAGTACATGTTCGGCACAGCTTTGTGGACCGAAGGGCCTGTATTGTGCTGTAGGGTTTCTGTGTTTCTATCTCTATGATCTCACAGCTAGCAGTGCTGGACAAGGGGCTGCGTGGCCGACCTTCAAGAATCACAGCTATCTCCATGCCCATTCCCAGCTCCACTCCACACCAAGTCCCTCTGCAGGGCAGCGCTTTCAGCCCAGACCGAAGGCGGACATTGGCCCCATCCCATCAACTCTGCAGACGTCTGGGCAGTGGCAGCCAGACATGCTGGGACTGACAGACTCTTCCATCATCACCCTGGGACAACCAGTCCTACCAGCCCCAGACACACTGATGAGGGTTGGCACCATGGTGTGCAGGTGGGAGCAGGTCCCACAGGGTCCTCAGCCTATCCTACAACAGGACAGTTCAGCATGGTGCAGAAACACTGGGAGCTGCAGGGACTCAACATCCTCCGGGTGGGGACGGCAGTGTCCCAACAGGAAAGGGCTCAGTAACCCCCTCACTGAGGCAGCTGGCCCACCCTGAGGGAGCCGCTGGAGAGTGAGGAAAACAAGAACTGAGCCAGTGTGGACTGGCCTCCCTGTATCAGGTACTGCCACCCACAGCATCCATTGGATATGACCACAACACAGTCCCACAGAGGGAGGACATGGCCCTCACCCTCTTGTGTGGATGGACACGCAAACTAATGGGACAGACTCACAACATGGACAGGTAATGGACAGGCTGACCAACATGTGTTCACTCCCCGGGGCAGTGACCTGGGGATCCTCAGTGTGGGGGCTCATCGGGGCAGTGACCCGAGATCCTCAGTGTGGGGGGTTCCTCAGTGTGGGGGCTCATCGGGGCAGTGACCTGGGGATCCTCAGTATGGGGGTTCATCGGGTCAGTGACCTGAGATCCTCAGTGTGGGGGCTCATCGGGGCAGTGACCTGGGGATCCTCAGTGTGGGGGTTCCTCGGGGCAATGACCTGGGCCCAGTCCCCTCAGCTGTCCCACCAATGACCTTCCGTCCATCAGACAGTCAGCAGCGGGGCGCTCACTGATGTTGCCCCGAGTTCAGTTCCACTCAGCCCTCCTCGGTGGGTGAACCGATCTCTCAGACAGTTATCAGTGACAATGTGACCGATCGTCCAGGACTCCCCCACCCCCGGATTACGGGATAGCGGTATCCACGCCCTCTCCTTTCCCCGCTCTCCTCACCGGATTTGGGCGGGTACCGGTACACAGCGCCGGCCGGGATGTCCAGCTCCTCCACCGCCGCGTCCCGTCGGCTGTTCAGAGCCCCCATTGCGGACCGGGCCTTCCGCCTTCCGCCTTCCGCCTTCCGCCGACCGCCGCTCCGCCGGACAGTGCGCGTTCCCGCGCCCGTGGCTGCCGCGCGCCTCCGAATTTACGTGACCGGCCGGCCGGCTCGAGGGGAGTCCCCGCAAGGTCGGATCCCGGCGGCTGTGAGTAGCCACGCTGCTGATGCATCGCGGCCAGTGCATGCGGCAGAAATGCAGTGAGAGGGCAGCAGTGATGCATAATCAGATTTAGCATCGGCATCACTGCAGCGATGCAGAGAAACGCAGGCAATGAGATACAATGCGGCCGGAGTAGAGTAACGTTCCCGGGTCGGGATAGAGAGAGAGCCGTTCCCTGGAGAGAGGAGGGCCATTTCTGCTCCGAGATGAGGTTTCTCACTGTGCAGGAGCTAGAGCGAGATGATGTTAAAACGGCAAGTGTGGACAGCAGGTGCCACATTGGCGGTGGGTCTCTGAGGCTTTGGCTCCAGAGGACCAGGTTAGACAAGGTGACACCCATAGCCTTTCCTCTATCGTTGGTTTATTATTGTCACCGAGATATAGTGAAAAACTTGTTTTGCATACTGGTCATGTTGATCAGATCGTTACACGGTGGATCGAGGTAGAACAAAATAAACCGCTAACAGAATGTACAATAAAGTGTAAATCACAGATAAAGTGGAGGGCAAGTAAATGATAGAGTTAGATTGTGAGGCCAACAGTTCGGCACCGACTAGAAGGACGAGATGGCCTGTTTCCGTGCTGTAATTGTTGTATGGTTACCGTACAAGAGCCTGATAACAACGGGTTGATGATGGTAGCCGGTTCTACGCTTGCCAAGATCAGGATAACACAGCGGGATAAAAGCTGTCCTTAAGCCTGGTGGGACGTGCTTTCGGGCTTTTGTATCTCCTGCCTGACAGGAACTATTTTAGATTACTTTAAACTGTTCAGGCAGAGTAGATTAATAGTGACAACAGTTTCCTACTGCTTATCCTCGTCAAACGGTGAGTTGACAGGTGAGGTCAGACCTGCACCAGGCTTGTCCTGAGGAATGTGGGAAGTTGCCGGAGTTTCCGGTGACTACGTGTGCCGGAACTGTGTTCAGCTGCCTCTCCCAGCAGACCACATGATGGTCCTTCCCCTCTGCACCAACGCATTCCCCCACCTACTGACACAGAGAGAACAAGCATTGGTCAAGTTCCCCCAAACTGTGGCCAGAGCCAGCATCCAACTGACCACCCCACTCTGAGAACACCCTGACCCACAGAGACACAGCAGGGGCTGGGCTGGCCTGAAGGAGGGCCTGCAATACCAGCCCATTCTACCTCCCACCACTTCTGCCAAGTTAGAGCCAATGTCTGCCAACCTCTTCCCCAACAGATTATAGAAGGGAATATTGCAGAGGTGTCAGAATTAGTCAGTACGTCAGGCAGTGGCTGGGAGGAGAGAATCACAGTTAACATTTCAGGTTGATGAGATTCATAATTACAATGTTTATGGACAGATGGATAGGACATGGATAGAAATGGAATTGCTTTATTAGTGGCACATGTACCAAGACACAGTTGGCTTGCATACTTCTCGTGCCCATCAATTCAGTACACACTGCATTGAGGTCAAACAAAACAATGCAGAATAAAGTGTAACATCTTCATAAATCAAAGTATTGAGTACGAGAACTTCAGAAATTTGGAGATTCTTATACCCCTACGATAAAGAGTTCTCATTCTTTTCACATGTATATCATCATTATTCTAGAATGGATTACTTTCTTATTGACTCTGAATTAATTCCACTTGTTGTTGACTGCAAATATGATTCCATTGCTGTTTCCGATCATGCACCATTGAAACTATCTATTAAGTCAATGGATACATCTTCTAGTACTAGACAATGGCGATTTAATACCACTTGGCTTCAGAATTCGGATTTTGTTAATTTTATTGTGGAACGGATTGATTTTTTTTTCAAAATGAATTTTACGGAGGAAATTTCCAGCGGGGTACTATGGGATACTTTTAAAGCATATATTCATGGACAAATCATTTCATATTCTGCTGGATTGAAAAAGCGAACTGATAATGAAATACTTAAACTGGTTGACAAGATCAAAGAAATTGACAAGAAATATTCTATTGCTCCTAATCAGGAGCTTTCTAAAGAGAGAGTCGAACTTCAAATGGAACATAGTCTATTACTATCATCTTCGATTGAAAATCAATTAATTGAAACTAGGAGTCAATTCTATACACGTGGTGATAAAACTGGGAAACTACTGGCTAATCAACTGAAATCGGCTTCGGTTAAACGCCAGATTGTTAAGATTCGTAAAAAAGATGGTACTCTGACAGTTGATCATAATGAGATAAATAAATCCTTTCAAGAATTTTATACTTCTTTATACCAACCTGAATTTCCTGATGATTCCACTATAATGCGAATATTCCAAAATTACCACCCAATGAACATTTAAAATTAGATGTACCTATTACGGTTGAAGAAATAAAGAATGCTATTTCCTCGATGAATTCAGGTAAAGCACCTGGTCCAGACAGTTATACAGTAGAATTTTTTAAAGCCTTTTCTACTATACTTTCTCCTTGGTTATGTAGAATCTTTAAGGATGCAGTATCTATACGTAAATTACCACAATCTTTTTATCGAGCTTCTATTTCCCTAATTCTTAAAAAAGATAAGGATCCTACTGAATGTGCATCTTACAGGCCTATATCTACGCTGAATGTGGATTCTAAGATTTTTTCTAAAATATTGGCAACGAGACTGGAGAATGTATTGCCTCAAATTATTTCTGTTGATCAGATTGGATTTATTAAAAATCATTACTCCTTCTTCAATATTAGATTAATGAATATTGTTTATACTTCTTCACCTAGAACTCCAGAATGCGTTATCTCATTGGATGCTGAGAAAGCTTTTGATAGAGTCGAATGGTCATATCTGTTTAATACGCTTGAGAAATTCAATTTTAATCCGATATTTATATCTTGGATTAAATTGATACACCTTACCCCGTTGGCTTCAGTATTTACCAATAATCAAAGATCTCCCTTTTTTCAGTTATTCCGTGGTACTAGGCAGGGTTGCCCTCTTAATCCATTATTATTCGATATTTCCCTGGAGCCATTAGCTACTGCTATTCGTCCCTCTCCTAATATATTTGGTATTACCTGTGGGAATGAGATACATAAATTATCACTATATGCAGATGATTTACTATTATATATTTCTAACCCTCAGAAATCCATTCCGGCAATATTATCTTTGCTTGCTCAGTTTAATAGTTTTTCTGGTTATAAACTGAATCTTAGCAAGAGTGAACTTTTTCCATTAAATATGCAGGCTCCCATTTCTAGATGTTCATCTCTTAGATTGATTACTGACTATTTTACTTATTTGGGAGTTAAAATTGCTGAGACACATAAGGACTTACTCAAGCTCAACTTTTTACCGTTAGTTAGTCAGGTTAAACAATTGCTTACTAAATGGTCCCCATCGTCTCTATCACTGATTGGCTGAATCAATGCTATTAAAATGATTATTCTACCTATTTCAAGCAGTACCAATTTTTAATCCTAAATCTTTTTTTGATACTACTGATTCTAAAATTTCCTCATATATGGCAGAATAAAAATCCTAGGTTAAGTAAAAAATATCTACAGAAGTCTTAGAAAGATGGTGGTTTAGCATTGCCGAACTTAATATTCTATTACCAGACAATTAATATTCCATATTTAATATTTTGGACACAAGATTGGGATATAATTCCAAGTCCACAATGAGTAAACCTCGAAAATTACTCTGTACAAGGTTTTCATTAGTTTCTATTTTAGGATCTTCACTGCCCCTTATGTTTTCTAAATTGAATAAACAAATGGTTAATCCAATAATTAAACACACATTACAAATATAGTTCCAATTTCGTAAAGTTTTTGGTTTGAACAAATTTATATTATCAAGCCCTATTATATGGAATTTTTTTCCAACCCCCTGTTATGGATCAAGCCTGTTTGATACGGAAAATGAAGAGTAGAACATGTTTCCATTTCCGTGACTGTTTCATGTCTTTTGAACAGTTGTCTAATAAATATAACTTGCCCAGATCCTATTTTTTTTAGATATTTACAAATAAGCAACTTTTTAAATACCATGCTGTCTGCATTTCCGATTTCATACCCAACTGATATCACAGAAAAAATTTTAGGCTTAAATCCTTATCAGAAGGGATTAATAACAACTATTTATGATATAATTATGAAAATACAGCCAGGTATATCTGATAAAATTAAAAATGAATGGGAAAGGGAACTTCAATTTTTCCCTATCTATAGAGAAATGGGAGAAAATTTTTCAATTAGTTAGCCCTTCCTCTATACGTGCTAAACATCCGCTGATACAATTTAAGGTAGTGCATAGGGCCCACATGTCTAAAGATAAACTAGCTCATTCTTACTCCCATATAAATCCTATTTGAAGGAGACAGACGTGAGAAGCACAGAGGAACATCTGGAGAAATTTCTGAAATGCCCAGTTCGCTGCCGCTGCTACTGTGCAATCAAGAATCTCCAGAGGGAAGGCCCTAAAATCCCCGGTTTTGCCTGCTGCTGGCGACCGAGGCTGAGGTCGAAGCGTTCGGCAGAGATGGTGCTCGGTGCTCAGTGTCGGAGGGCTGATCAGAGCTCGAAGTTTTCGGACGACTCAGAGTAGGACTGTGGTCGGGCATGGCAGGGAGAGTTTTTTTTTTCCTTCTCCCGTCTGCGTGAGATGTGGGACTTTCGAGAGACTTTGAACTTTTTACTGTGCCCATGGACTGTTCTTCATCAAGTTATGGTATTGTTGCACTGTTGTAAATATATGTTATAATTATGTGGTTTTAGTTAGCTTTTCAGTCTTGGTCTGTCCTATGTTTCTGTGATATCACACCGGAGGAATATTGTATCACTTCTTAATGCATGCATTACTAAATGACAATAAAAGAGGACTGCGTGTCCTCGTAATCTAATTTGTGACAGATGTCACTCTGAGGTGGCCGCTTTGACTCATATGTTCTGGTCCTGTCCTCTCTTGGAAAAATTTTGGAAAGATATCTTTGATAACATTTCAACAGTTTTGCTTTTCGATTTACAACCCCATCCTATTATGGCAATTTTTGGTTTGCCAATGACGGAACATAGCTCTTTATCCTCTTCAGCCTGTCGTATGATCGCACTTGTTACATTAATGGCCAGAAGGTCCATTTTATTGAATTGGAAAGAGACCAATCCCCCTACTACATTTCAATGGTTCTCTCAAACTATATCGTGTTTAAATTTAGAAAACATCATTTTTGATTTTTGATCCTTCAGTTAAATTTGAAGAGACTTGGAAGCCTCAACATTTTCATATGATGTAGTTTGACCTTCTCCGAATCCTTTTATTAACTTAGAATATATGAATAGAGGAGCAGAGTTGATGACATTAATGAATGTATTCAATCTGATATATTGGTTCAGCCCTGGTTTGTTCTGTTTGGGGGTTTTTGGGGTTTTTCTTTGTGATTTTTTTTCTTTTTATTTTTTTCTCTTCATGATTAATTATAGCAAGAGTTTGGAAGTTTATTACACTTCTACTATTTGTAGTTTCTCTTGTATATGTTTATTATCAATAATGTAATTCCAATCTCTTTATATCACTATTGTTATTATGTTTATGAACTTGAAAACTAATAAAAAGATTTTTTTAGAATTAGAGGTCGTGGGTTAAGGGTGAAAGGTGAAATGTTTAGGAGAAACCTGAAGGGAGCTTCTTCACTCAGAGGGTGGTGAGAGTGTGGAACAAGCTGCCAGCACAAGAGATGGATGTGGGTTCAATTTCAACATTGACGAGAAGTTTGGATGATTAAATGGATTGGAGGGGCTGGAGGGCTGTGATGCAGCTGCCACAGGGGATGAGACAGAATTACATGTTACCATGGAGAAGATGGGCTGAAGGCCTCGTTTCCGTGCTGTCTCTAACTCCCTGACTGCCAGCACCTTCTCCAGTCAGACGGCCACAAAGGGGCAGTTAGGGAAAGGTAAGAAATGTTGGCCTTGACTGCAATGGCCAGATTCCTAAAATGTCCATGTTTGTCATCAACCAAGCCCCCGTCCACTTACCTGCCTCACTGGCATTGCCTGAGAACTTGGCTTGGAGCAGGTCCCCCGCTGGACACAGGCATGGACGTGCCACTGATGGACACGGACACAGACAGGTTACTGATCAACGTTGACAATGACAGCTTATTAGGGAGCATCATATAGAATGTTCAGATTCCCCAGCTAAACAAATCCAACAAAGACACAGTGGGTGCAGTTAAAAAGAGTTTATTGTTGTGCATACAGGTCCATGTGGTAAATAGTGATAGTGTGCAGAATCAATTTGGCTGAAGTTTCGATTGAGAAGATGTGATGGAAAATTCACCAGGGATGTTGAACCTTTGGCTAGAGTCAAAGATTTGCCGAGAGTAGAACTCACAATGTAGGGACAATCAGTCACTCGTATCCTAGGTGGCCACTTGGTGTAGGGGACAGTCATTCACTGTTGGCAATCGTAGTGTAGGGGCGGTCAATCAGTGACTGAGCTTCCATTTTTGCTGTGGGTGGAGAATCTCTGTGTGAAGATACTTCTCAGCTCAGATTTGTCACTGAGACCCTGCCAGGAGAGGGTGGTGGGAAATGCCGGCTCCAGGTCTGCTGTGCCCAGCTCACCCCCCTTCCTCAGACGTTAACTTCCAGTGCTCTGTACGCAGAGACCTTTCTCCCTCTGAACACACCACTGTCCAGTTTCCCACTGCTTAATCTCTCTGCCCAGGTAGGCAATTGGACAACCAGCCTGGTGACCAAGCCCACACTCGGTATCAGCAAACCTAGATATGTCAGTGTGGGTAGTGGGTAGTGGCTCCATATGTCACTACTACAGGGCATGACGACCCTGCCTCACATGAGTCCTGGGCTCAGCTGGCTCCGGCTGACAGTACCCGGTATGGGCCCCTATCCAGGGTCATGGATCCCACTGCCTTGTGGGTATCTTCGGGAGAAGAGAAGGCTGAGGAGTAAACCCTACACAAATCCGGAGTGGAACCCCTAAGGCGGTTGGATGACGTAAAAAGTCACCTCCCAGCAGCTCCTGCAGCCAAGCTAATGCCAAGTGTACTGCTTCGCATTCCTTTGGACCACATCCGCGAGGCCGAGAGGAGGATCTCGATGTCTGGGCAGCCCAGGGTCTCCATATTCATCGCCCAGGTCTGCGCCCCAGATGGGAGCATCCATTGTCTACTTAGACAGACGGAGCCATGATGATGAGATATGTCAGACCAGAGCCTCTCACGCAGGGAGAACTGGGGCTGGGGAACCGCTGCAGAGGTCCCGGAGGGGGGGAGTGAGGGGTAGGTGACAAAGTTCTTATTGGAAGAGTCACCCTTTGATATGGGCCGGGAGTGTAGGGAGTGTACAGTGGTACAGCTCTGAACTGCACCCCAACCTGTAAGCAGTTTGGCCAGGGAACATCTCTCACTCTCTCCCCCCCCCCCACCATCCTAGACACACTGAGCAATGTCACCCCTCCAAAGTGAGATGTCCCCACCAACCCACTCCCTCTATCCACCTCCCACTGCTCCCTCGATACCGAGTAACATCACCTCCCCCACTGCCCCCTCACCATCCTGGACACACTGAAACATCCCCTCCCACCATTCCTGACACTCGGTGACATATTGGTGCATCCCACCATGCTCCCTACACTGAGGAACAGGTGGACCATTGAACAGATCATCTCCAATATATTTCTACAACAGTTAAACATTGAGGGGTGCAGCAGGGGCTGGCAACTCAGGCTTGTGGTGAAAGGCAGGTCCCGTTGTTCCTGCTGTCGGCTCCGGAGATGGACACGAGATGGACCGAGGCTGGACCGGCCCTGCTTGACCATCAATGCAAGGACAGGTCAGCAGCTCGGCCGGACACCGGCAGTTTCGCTCCAGCTGGGCACCACGTTCGTTCACCGCTGACCCTAAACACAGGAGAAACAATCACATTCCTGAACGACCTGTGACTGTGAGCTCACAGAACAGCCAACCTTTCACTGGTCCCTGGGTCATGGAATAGCTGACCTCTGACTGCAGGGATATGGACCTTTGACCTTTGACCAAGGGGTTTCTGAACAGGACCTCTATGAGTCGGGGAATGACTGACCTTTGACTACTGATTGACCTGAGAACCCAGTACCTATGGGGTGAGCGTGAGAGGGATTTGGTCCCAGCTGTTGGAACAACCCCGGCCACAGTTGTGGAGAAGGGCACAAATGGCATTTAATGGGCATTTAATTACATTCCGCTACCCTCCTACCACCTTCACCCACTGGCTGCAGAACACACCACAGACAGTCACCCAGACTCAGACTCAGCAGCCCCTCCTGACCCCAGCTCCCACCTCAACCCCTGGGGGAAACCACCAACCACAGCTCCTACCACTCCCACTCACCATCAGACATAGGAGCAGAATTAAGCCATTCAGTCCATTGAGTCTGCTCCACCATTCCACAATTCCTGATTTATTATCCCCCTCAACCGCATTCTCCTGCCTTCTCCCCATAACTATGAGACCATAAGACATAGGACCAGAATTAGGCCATTTGGCCCATTGGGCCTGCTCCATCATTCAATCATGGTTGATTGTTTTACCCCTCCTCAACCCCATTCCCCAGCCTTCTCCCCATAACCTTTGATGCCATGTCCAATCGAGAACCTATCAATCTCTGCCATAAATACACCCAACGACCTGGCCTCCACAGCTGCCTGTGGAACAATTTCCACAAATTCACCACCCTCTGGCTAAAGCAATTTCTCCGCATTTCCGTTTTAAATGGACACCCCTCTACCCTGAGGCAGTGCCCTCTTGTCCTAGAGACCCCCACCATGGGAAACATCCTTTTCACATCTACTCTGTCCAGGCCCTTCAACATTAGAAATGTTTCAATGAGATCCCCCTTCTTCCTTCTGAATTCCAGTGAGTACAGACACAGTGCCATCAAACGTTTCTCGTATGATAACCCTTTCATTCCTGGAATCATCCTTGTGAACCTCCTCTGGACCCTCTCCAATGCCAGCACATCTTCTCCTAGATGAGAAGCCCAAAATTGTTCATAAAACTCAAGGTGAGGCCTCACCAGTGTCTTATAAAGCCTCAGCATCACATCCCTGCTCTTGTATTCTAGACCTCTTGAAATGAATGCTAACGTTGCATTTGCCTTCCTCACCACCATCTCAACCTGCAAGTTAACTTTTAGGGTGTTCTGCACAAAGACTCCCAAGTCCCTTTGCATCTCAGATTTTTGGATTTTCTCCCCATTTAGGAAATAGTCTGCACATTTATTTCTACTGCCAAAGGGCCTGAACATGCATTTTCCAACATTGTATTTCATTTACCACTTTCTTGCCCAAGTCCTTCTGCATACTACCTGTTTCCTCAACACTACCTGCCCCTCTACCAATCTTCATATCAACTGCAAACTTGGCACCAAAGCCTTCTATTCCATCATCTAAATCATTGATATACAGCATAAGTAGAAGCGGTCCCAACACTGACCCCTGCGGAACACCACTAATCACTGGCAGCCAACCAGAAAAGGATCCTTTTATTCCCACTTGCTGCCTCCTACCAATCAGCCAATGTTCTAACCATGTTAGCATTTTTCCTGTAATACCATGGGCTCTTAACTTGGTAAGCAGCCTCATGTGTGGCACCTTGTCAAAGGCCTTCTGAAGGTCCAAATATACAACCTCCACTACGTCCCCTTTATCTATCCTACTTGTAATCTCCTCAAAGAATTCTAACAGGCTCGCCAGGCAAGATTTTCCCTGAAGAAAACCATGCTGACTTTGTCCTATCTTGTCCTGTGTCACCAAGTTCTCCATAACTTCATGCTTAACAATTGACTCCAACATCTTCCCAGCCACTGAGGTCAGGCTAACTGGTCTATAATTGCCTTTCTGCAAGTCTGGAATGACATTTGTAATTTTCCAGTCCTCAGGCACCATGCCAGAGTCCAATGATTTTTGAAAGATCATTACAAGTGCCTTCACAATCTCTACCACTATCTCTTTTACAACCTCAGTGAGCAGTTCATCTGGTCTAAGTGACTTATGTACCTTTAGGTCTTTCAGCTTTTTGAGCACCTTCTCCCTTGTAATAGTAACTGCACTCACTTTTCTTCCCTCACAGTCTTCAACATCTGGAACACTGCTAGTGTCTTCCACAGAGAAGACTGATGCTAAATACTCACTTAGTTCATTTGCCATTACCTAGTCCCCATTATTAGTTCTCCAGACTCAATTTTTTTAGCACTCTCAACTCTCGTTTATTTTTTACATACTTTTACTACCCACTTTGATGTTGTTTGCTAGCTTGTTTTCATGTTTCATCTTTTCCCTTCTAATGATTCTTTTAGTTGCTCTCTGTAGGTTTTTAAAATCTTTCCAATCCTCTATCTTCCCACTAATTTTTGCTTTGTTGTATGCCCTCTCTTTTGCTTTTACATTAGTTTTGACTTCCCTTGTCAGCCACGGTTGTACTATTTTGCCATTTGAGTAACTCTTTGTTCTTGGAATACACATGACCTGCACCTTCCTCAATTTTCCCAGAAACGCACACCATTGCTGCTCTGTTATCATCCCTGCCAGCAGCTCCTTCCAGTTTACCTTGGCCAATACCTCTCGCATACCACTGTAGTTTCCCTTACTCCACCAAAATACTGCTACTGTATATCAGACTTTACTTTCTCCCTATCAAATTTCAAGTTGAACTCAATCATATTGTGATCACTGTCTCATAAGGGCTCTTTTAGCTTAAGCTCCCTAATTGCCTCCAGTTCATTACATAACACCCAATCCAGTATAGCTGATCCCCTAGTAGGCTCAACGACAAACTGCTCTAAAAAGCCATCTCATAAGCATTCAACAAACTCATTGTCTTGAGATCCATTACCAATCTAATTTTTCCAATGAACCTGCATGTTAAAATCTTCCGTAACTATCATAACTTTGCCCTTTTGACACACTTTTTCTATTTCCTTTTGTAATCTGTGGTCCACATCCCAGTGGATGTGATTGGGAGGCCCGTATATAACTGCCATTGGGGTCCTTTTACCCTTTTAACTCAACCCACAAGGATTCGACATATTCCAATCCTATGTCACATCTTTCCACTGATTCGATGCCATTCTTTACCAGTAGAGCCACACCACCCCCTCTGCCTACCTTCCTATCCCTCCAGTATAATATGTTACCTTGGACATTCAGCTCCCAACTAGAACCATCCTTCAGCCACGATTCAGTGATTGCCACATCATCATATCTGGCAACCTGTAATAGTCCAACAAGATCATCCACCTTATGTCTTATACTCTGTGCGTTGCGATACAACACTTTGAGCACTGTATTTGCTATCCTTTTTGATTTTGCATCCCTAATGCACTGATAATTGCAGCCAGCGGGATGACTTTGTCCTATCATCTGCCTGCCCTTCCTGACAGTCTGGCTGCATGCTATCTTTGCTTTTTTTTTTACCATCCATCCTATCCTGAGTCCCCTCATTTCGGTTCCCACCCCTCCGCTAAATTATTTTAAACCCCCCCCAACAGCTCTATGAAACCTGTCTGCAAGAATATTAGTCCCCCTTGGGTTCAGGTGCAACCCATCCCTTTTGTACAGGTCATACCTCCCCCAGAAAAATTCCCAATGATCCAAGAACCTGCAGCCCTGCTCTCTGCACCACCTTCTCAGCCTCACATTTATCTGCCAAATCATCCTGTTTCTACCTTCACTAGCACATGGTACAGGGAGCAATTCTGAAATAACTATCCTGGGGGACCTGCTCCTCAGCTTTCGGCTGAGCTCTCCAAATTCTCTGTTCAGAACCTCAATGCTTTTCCCTCCTATGTCATTGGTGCCAATATGTACCAAAACATCTGGCTGCTCTCAGTACCACTTCCTTCTTCTGTCTTTACCTTCTGCACCATGGACTCATGCTCAGTCTCCGTGGCATTCCCCTGGGAGCTCATCCCCCATAACAGTATCGAAAACGGTATTGTTATTTTTGAGGGGAATGGCCACAGGGGTGCTCTGCACTACCTGCCTCTTCACATTTCCATTTCTGCTGACAGTCCCCCAGCTCTCGTCTTCTGCAACTTAGAGGTGACTACTTCCCTGTAACTCTGATCGATTATCTCCTCACTCTCCTGCACAAGCCAAAGGTCATCCAGCTGCTGCTCCAGATTCCCAACATGGTCTTCAAGGAGCTGCAGCTGGATGCACCACGCAGATGTAGTTCCCTGGGAGAGAGAAAAAAGGGAACTTTAACAGAACCTTACCTAGAGCCAATGCCTCTTCTGAGCCAAAGCCTTAGACATCCTGACTAACCAACCAATCTCTGCTCTACATATGCTCAATGACTTGGCCTCCATAGCCGTCCGTGACAATGAACTCCACAGATTCACTCCCCTGTGGCTAATGAGGTTCCTCCTCATCTTCATTCTGAATGGTTCTCCCTCTACTCTGAGCATTCAGACACCATCCCTCTGCTCCTGCATTGTCACTAAATGCTGGAACTCCCTCCCAATGGTACCTGGAACCCTTCACCAGAAGGTCTGTACTTAGTCACTCAGTTATGAAAAGGGCCCTTTGGCCCGACCAGACCACAACGACAAAAACTCCCATTTAAACTAATTCCTCCCATTTGCCCGCATTTGGCCCATCCCCCCTCAACCATTTCTATCCATGTACAGCACCTGCCCACGTGTCATTTAAATGTTAGAAACCACAGAAAACCTATAGCACAATACAGGCCATTTGGCCCACAATACTGTGCCAAACATGTACTTGTGCAAAGCTGTCAGAGTCCTATCCACACAGACTCAAGGCTGTAATTACTGCCAAAGTTACATCTACTAAACACTGACTTGAAGGGGCTGACTACTTATGCAATCAATCATTTTATGTTTTACATTTGTAATTAATTTCGATCGCTTTTTAGAGATCTGTTTTCACTTTGGCACAGAAGAATCCCTCACCAAATTAAATCCACTGCGATTCAGTGTTGTTAAAAAATAAAACATGAAAACTTCCGAGGGGGGGGGGGCTCACTGTAAATTCAATAGAAATATGAAAACATAGAAAACCTACAGCACAATACAGGCCCTTTGGCCCACAATGCTGTACCGAACATGTATGTACTTTAGGAATTACCTAGGTTTATCCATAGCCCTCTGTTTTTCTAAACTCCATGTACCTGTCCAGGAGTCTCTAAAAGACCCTATCGTATCCGCCTCCACCACCGTTGCCGGCAGCCTATTCCACGCACTCACCACTCCCTGCGTAAAAAAACTTACCCCTGACATCCCCTCTGTACCTACTTCCAAGCACCTTAAAACTGTGTCCTCTTGTGTTAGCCATTTCAGCCCTGGGAAAAAGCCTTTGACTATCCACACGATCAATGCCTCTCATTGATGTTAATATACCTGCCACGACCATTTCCTCTAGCAGCTCATTCCATGTATTAACTGCCCTCTGGGTGACAAAGTTGCCCCTCTTTCCCCTCTCATCTTAAAGCAGTGCCATCTGATTCCAGATTCCTGACCGTGTGCATTCACCTTGTGTCTACCTCTGATTTCCTACACCTCGTAACACTCCAGGGAGTAAAGTCCAACCCTCTCAACCTCTCCAAAACTCACTCCCTGGAGTCCTGGCAACATCCTCAGAAATATCCTCGACACTCTTTCCAGCTTGATGGTGTCTTTCCTGATAGTAAAGCTGAACACAATATTCCCCATGGGGCCTCACTGCCTGGTACAACAGCAGCTTAATACCCTGTCTTCGATACTGTCCTGACTGGTGAAGGACAATATGCCAAATGACTTCTTCAGCTTTGGGGCGTCCAAGCAGGTGACTCACCACCCTCCCCCTTTGACCAGCACCATGGGATGGGTAATAGAATGTTGAACTGAGAGATGTACAAAACAAGTGAGCCATCAGCCTATCGAGTTCGTACTGCCTGTCGACCACCATTTACACTAACTCCATGTTTGGTCGAGGAAAACTGGATACACAGTGCCTATAAAAAGTATTCATTCCCTTTGGAAGTTTTCATGTTTTATTGTTTTACATCATTGAGTCACAGTGAATTTAATATGAATTTCATTTAATTCCCAGCTATGCCTACCTGCTTGGAGGCTACATGGAACAGTCTATGTTCCAAGCCTACACTGGAGACTGTCCTGCACTTTTCCTACGCTGCATCAGCGACTGCATTGGTGCTGCTTCCTGCACCCGTGCTAAACTCGTCAACTTCATCCACTTTGCCTCCTAGTTCACCTGGTCCATTTCCGACACCTCCCTCCCCCTTCTCTATCTCACTGTCTCTATTTCCGGAGGCAGCTTATCCACCGATGCCTATTACAAACCTTCAGACTCTCACAGCTACCTGGACTACATCTCGTCCCACCCTGTTACTTGTAAAATTTCCATCCCCTTCTCTTCCTCCATCTCTGTCACATCTGCTCTCAGGATGAGGCTTTTCATTCCAGAACGAAGGAGATGTCCTCCTACTTCAAAGAAAGGGGCTTCCCTTCCTCCACCATCAACACTGCCTTCAAGCTCATCTCTTCCATTTCACGCACACCTACTCTCACCCCATCCTCCTGCCACCTTACCAGCGATAAGGTTCCTCCTGTCCTCACCTACCACCCCACCAGCCTCCGCGTCCAGAACATAATTCTCCAAAACTTCCGCCACCTTCAATAGGATCCCACCACCAAGCACATCTTTCCCTCCCATCCACTTTCTGCTTTCTGCAGAGATCACCCCCTTGTCCATTCGTCCCCCCCCACTGATCTCCCTCTTGGCACTTATCCTTGCAAGTGGAACAAGTGCTTCACCTGCCCCTACACCTCCTCCCTCACTACCATCCAGGGCCCTAAACAGTCCTTCCAGATGAAGCGACACTTCACCTGTGAGTCTGTTGGGGTCATTTACTGTGTCCAGTGCTCATGGTGTGGCCTCCCGTACATCAGTGAGACCCGATGTAGATTGGGAGACCGCTTCACCGAGCATCTGTGCTCCATCTGCCAGAAAAGAGGGATCTCCTAGTGGCCCCCATTTTATTTCCACTTCCCATCCCCATTCCAATATGTCCATCCATGGCTTCCTCCACTGTCATGATGAGGCCACACTTAGATTGGAGGAACAACACCTTATATTCTGTTTGTGTAACCTCCAACCTAATGGTATGAACATCGATTTCTCAAACTTCCGGTAATGCCCCGCAGCCACACCCCCTCTTTTCCATTTCCCATTCCCTTTTCTCTCTCTCTCACCTCATCTCACCAATCAACTTCCCAACTCATCCCTCCACCTGCCGGTTTCACCTATCACCTGGTGGTTCCCCCACCTTTTAAATCTACTCCTCAGCTTTTCTCTCCAGTCCTGCCGAAGGGTTTCAGCCCGAAATGTCAACAGTACTTTTTTTCCATAGGTGCTGCCTTGCCTGCTGAGTTCCTCCAGCATTTTATGTGTCTTGCTCGGATTTCCATCCTTTACTGACTCTCACAGCTATCTGGACTATTCCTCTTCTCACCGTCTCTTGCAAAAACGCCATCCCCTTCTCGCAATTCCTCCGTCTCCGCCGCATCTGCTCTCAGGATGAGGTTTTTCATTCTAGGACAAGGGAGATGTCTTCCTTTTTTAAAGAAAGGGGCTTCCCTTCCTCCACTATCAACTCTGCTCTTAAACGCATCTCCCCCATTTCACGTACATCTGCTCTCACTCCTTCCTCCCGCCACCACACTAGGAATAGGGTTCCCCTGGTCCTCACCTACCACCCCACCAGCCTCCGGGTCCAACATATTATTCTCCGTAACTTCCGCCACCTCCAACGGGATCCCACCACTAAGCACATCTTTCTCTCCCCCCCCCCCTCTGCATTCCGCAGGGATCGCTCCCTACACAACTCCCTTGTCCATTCGTCCCCCCCATCCCTCCCCACTGATCTCCCTCCTGGCACTTATCCGTGTAAGCGGAACAAGTGCTACACATGCCCTTACACTTCCTCCCTTACCACCATTCAGGGCCCCAAACAGTCCTTCCAGGTGAGGCAACACTTCACCTGTGAGTCGACTGGGGTGATATACTGCGTCCGGTGCTCCCGATGTGGCCTTTTATATATTGGCGAGACCCGACGCAGACTGGGAGACCGCTTTGCTGAACATCTATGCTCTGTCTGCCAGAGAAAGCAGGATCTCCCAGTGGCCACACATTTTAATTCCACATCCCATTCCCATTCTGACATGTCTATCCACCGCCTCCTCTACTGTAAAGATGAAGCCACACTCAGGTTGGAGGAACAACACCTTATATTCCGTCTGGGTAGCCTCCAACCTGATGGCATGAACATCGACTTCTCTAACTTCCGCTAAGGCCCCACCTCCCCCTTGTACCCCATCTGTTACTCGTTTTTATGCACACATTCTTTCTCTCACTCTCCTTTTTCTCCCTCTGTCCCTCTGAATATACCTCTTGCCCATCCTCTGGGTCCTCCCCCCCCTTGTCTTTCTTCCCGGACCTCCTGTCCCATGATCCTCTCGTATCCCCTTTTGCCTATCACCTGTCCAGCTCTTGGCTCTATCCCTCCCCCTCCTGTCTTCTCCTATCTTTTTGGATCTCCCCCTCCCCCTCTAACTTTCAAATCCCTTACTCACTCTTCCTTCAGTTAGTCCTGACGAAGGGTCTCGGCCTGAAACGTCGACTGCACCTCTTCCTACAGATGCTGCCTGGCCTGCTGTGTTCACCAGCAACTTTGATGTGTGTTGCTTGAATTTCCAGCATCTGCAGAATTCCTGTTGTTTGCAGATTTTCTCTTGTTTGTTAATTTAATTTGGCTTTTTTTTACATTGATCAACAGAAAAAGACCCTTTCGTATCAATGTGAAAACAAATCTCTACAAAGTGATCTAAACTAATGACAAATATAAAACACAAAATAATTGATTGCATTAGTATTCGTCCCCTTTAATATGACACACAAAATCATCACTGGTGCAGCCAATTGGTTTTACAAGTCACATAATCAGTTAAATGGAGATCTGTTTTTGGAGGCCTGTGAGCAGTCAAAGAGTTTCAATTGATTGTAGTAAAACTACACCTGTATCTGGAAGGTCCAACTGCTGATATCCTGGCAAAAACTACACCATGAAGACAAAAGAAACATAGAAACATATAAAATTATGAAAGGGATAGGTAAGATAGAGGCAGGAGTTGTTTCCACTGGTAGGTGAGACTAGAACTAGGGGACATGGCCTCAAGATCTGGGGGTGAAGATTTAGGATGGAGATGAGGAGGAACTGCTTTTCCCAGAGAGTGGTGAATCTGTGGAATTCTCTGCCCAGTGAAGCAGTGGAAGCTACCTCAGTAAATAAATTTAAGCCAAGGTTGGATAGATTTTTGCATAGTAGGGGAGTGAAGGGTTTATGGGGAAAAGGCAGGAAGGTGGAGATGAGTCCATGGCCAGATCAGCCATGATCTTATTGAATGGCCGAGCAGGCTCAACGGGCCAGATGGCCTACTCCAGCTCCTAATTTTTCAGAACACTCCAAGCAACTCTGTAAAAAGGTTATTGAAAAGTATAAGTCAGGAGATGGGCACAAGAAAATTTCCAAGTCACTGAATATCTCTAGGTGTACAGTTAAGTCAAAATGGAAAGAATATGGCACAGCTGTAAATCTGCCTAGAGCAGGCCATCCTCAAAAACTGAGTGACTGTGCAAGAAGGGGACTAGTGAGGGAGACCACCATGAGACCTATGACAACTTTGGAGGAGTTACAAGCTTCAGTGGCTGAGATGGGAGAGACAGCACATACAACAACTGTTGCCTGGGTGCTTCACCAGTCACAGCTTTATGGGAGAGTGGCAAAGAGAAAGCCACTATTGAAAATCACTCACATGAAACCTCAGCTAGAGTCTGCCAGAAGGCACGTGGGAGACTCTGAAGTCAGCTGGAAGAAGGTTCAATGGTCTGATGAAAGCAAAATTGAGCTTTTTGGCCATCATCCCCACTGTGAAGCATGGTGGTGGCTGCATCATGCTGTGGGGATGTTTCACTGCAGCAGGCCCTGGAAGGCTGTTGAAGGTAGAAGATAAAATGAATGCAGGAAAATACAGGGAATTCCTGGAGGAAAACCTGATGCAGTCTGCAAGAGAACTGCAACTTAGGAGAAGATTTATTTTCCAGCAAGACATTGACCCCAAGCATAAAGCCAAAGCTACACAGGAATGACTTAAAAATAACAAAGTTAATGTCCTGGAGTGGCCAAGTCAGAGTCCAGACCTCAATCCAATTGAGAATTTGTGGCTCGACTTGAAAAAGGCTGTTCACTCATGATCCCCATGCAATCTGACAGAGCTTGAGCAGTTTTGTAAAGAAGAATGGGAAAAAATTGCAGTGTCCAGGTGTTCAAAGCTGATAAGAGACCTATCCACACAGACTCAAGGCTGTAATTGCTGCCAAAGGCGCATCTACTAAATACTGACTTGAAGGGGGTGAGTAATTATGCAATCAATTATTTTGTGGTTTATATTTTTAATTAATTTAGACCAATCTGTAGAAATATGGTTTCAATTTGACACAAAGGCATATTTTCTGTTAATCAATGTCAATAAAGCCAAATTAAATCCACTGTGATTCAATGTTGTAAAACAATAACACATGAAAACTTCTGGGGGGGGTGGGGGGTGTGAATGCTTTTCTAGGCACTGTAGACACAGTATTCCAGGGTTCTTATAGTTGGAGCCTAGAGTTGTGTGTGATCAGAGGTTCATACAGTTGGAGCCCAGTGTCCTGTGTGATCCAGGGATCGTACAGTTAAATCCCAGTACTGTGTGTGATCCAGGGATCGAATAGTTAATCTCAGAATCGTGTGTGATCCAGGGATTATACAGTTAGATCCCAGAATCGTGTGTGATCTGGGGTTTGTGCAGTTTGAGACAGAGTTGTGTGTGATCCAGGGATCGTACAGTTAATCCTAGAATCGTGTGTGATCCAGGGATCGAACAGTTAATCTCAGAACCATGTGTGAAATGGGGATCTACAGTTAAACTCAGAATCATGTGTGATCCGGGGATCTTACAGTTAGATCCCAGCATTGTGTGTGATCTGGGGATCATACAGTTAATCTCAGAATCGTGTGTGATCTGGGGTTCGTGCAGTTTGAGACAGAGTTGTGTGTGATCCAGGGGTCATCCATTAGGCATTAGGGGACCAGAGGGTGTGTGATGTGTACAGCTGGCTGTATCTATCTGTGCAACCCCTTCCCCGGCTGTCTGCTCCACACTGCCCACTCCTTTGGCAGCAGCATCCCTGGCAGGTTGCATGATAACCTCTTCTCTGGGGCACATGCTGGATGAATATATGTTGTGGACTGGCACCTTAGGGTGACTCTAGGTTGCAAAGCACCCATGCATAGGTGATCCTTACCTGGCCCCAGTACGGTGGGGAGGTGCCCACTGGGTAAGCGACTGGAGCAGATCCTGGGGGCAGGAGACCTCTGGGACACCTTGCACTTGGACCCTGCAACAGAGAGTTCGAGTCAGGCAAGGAGAGGGGACCGTACACAGAGAGAGAGTGAGTGTGTGAGTGTGTGAATGTGTGTGTGTGTGTGTGTGTGTTTTGTGTGTGTGAGGAGTATAAGGCAGGGGGAGGGGGACAGTACAGAGAGAGAGAGAGTGTGTGTGTGTGTGTGTGCACATGCATGCACATGGGGGAGGAGGACAGGGGAGAGGTGGGGAGCATAATGTTTGTATTTCACATTTCCAGCATCTGAAGACTTTTTTGGATAGCGTTTAGTCCTCCTGGCTCAGCAGACTTGTATGAACACTGCTTCTATGACGCTATGTGCCAATGCTGTTATGCACCAACGATGCTATGTGCCAACGATGCTATGTGCCAATGATGCTATGTGCCAACGATGCTATGTGCCAACGATGTTACATCAAGTAAGTTGAATGGTGTCACAATAATAACCTCACACTTAACATCAGCAAGACCAGGGAATTGATTGTGGACTGCAGGAAGGGGAAGTCAAGGGAACACGCATCAGTCCTCACACTGGGATTAGCAGTAGAAAGGGTGAGCTTCAGGTTCCTGGGTGTCAACATCTCTGAACATCTAACCTGGGCCCAATGTTTTGATGCAACTATGCAGAAGGCATGACAGAACTCTACTTTGGAATGAGTCAGCTGCACGTTGGTTGGTTGTCTGCCCTATTGAGTGTGGTCTTTCAATGATTTTATTATGATTCTTGGATTTACTATGAATGCCTGTGAGGAGGTGAGAGCTGGTAGGCACGGACTCTACGTTCACTCCCTGTTGGATGGCAGTTTCTCAACATCTGTACTAGATACATTTGTCCTTTTAACCCTCCCTTCCCGCTTCCCCCTCCCCCCCGGGACTCCCCATGTGAGGCAGTGCACCCTCAACTGGACTCAACATCTTGGTCCGTCCACCCCCGCCCAGCTGGTTTGTTCCCCCTCTCTGACCTCAAGGTTCATTCAGCACCTCCCACCTACACCATCCTCAGAGCTACTTTGTTGGCGCCTGCCCCAACCAGTCCCACCCTTGTGCTTTCCATTTTACCCCACATCTTCCCATATTCCCTCCACCCCCTCATCTGTAACTCAGACCTGGTCTTAGAGTCATGGTGTTGCATGTCATGGACACAGACTCTTTGGCCCAAAGGCTTCATGCCCATCCTGGTGCCTGACAAGTCAGTCCCATTTTCTTGGATTACAGGGATGTCAGCCATTTGGCCCACCTAAACCTTTCCTATCCATTACCCATACAGATGTAATACTTGTTCAAGTAGCTGCTTCAGTCACTTCCTCTGGCAGCTCATTCCATATACGGACCCCCCTCTGGGTGAACAAGCTGCCCCTCGGGTTCTATTAAATCGCTCCTCCCTCACCTTAAACCTGTGCTGTCTGGTTCTCGATTCTCCAACCCTGGGGAAAAGACTGTGCACATTCACTCTATCTGTACCCCTCTGAATTGTCAACCCGCATTCTCCTACGCACTACTGAGCAATGTTCCAACCTGCCTGACCTCTCGCTCTAACTCAGTCGCTCAGCAACATCCTCGTGAATCTCCACACTCGTCCCAGCTTATGACTAACAGCATAATCAGATCTGCGCACAGCCTCACTGATGTCTCGTTCTGTATTTAACACTTCCTGCTCGCATCCAAACTGTGCTTCTCCACTGAGGCTGCTCGGCCTGCTGAGTGTTCACACAGTTTGTGTTTGTACTTGGATGCAGTCCTGTGCCTGGTGTTAGACAGACAGGAGAGGTGGTGGAGCAGTGGTGCAAGGGTCAG
Source organism: Mobula birostris (assembly GCF_030028105.1). Classification (NCBI taxonomy): domain Eukaryota; kingdom Metazoa; phylum Chordata; class Chondrichthyes; order Myliobatiformes; family Myliobatidae; genus Mobula; species Mobula birostris. The sequence goes on along the minus strand of NC_092393.1, from coordinate 63,877,680 downwards.
AGACACACGAGGACGTGGTGCCCCGCCGTACTCACCGTCCCGGCCTGCAATGGAGGGCAGCTTACAGCTGGACCTTCCCCGGGCTCCCTGTAGGTCGGTCATTACTGGGCTCTCTACTTGCTGCAGGGATAAGCACATGTTAGACCAGACTTCTAGGACATCAACAAACATCTATCTTGCCTGCAGATAGACATCTACCCCATGCACAGTCAGGTGCCTTGTCTGCAGTAGACAGATATCCCAGTACCCAGGGGTCAGCAAATTACAAGAGGTTGTGGGGACGGAGGTGGTGGTTTTGGGACCGAGAACCATAACCGGTAATGGCCTCAGTATACGGGGCAACTCCCCTTCCCCTTACCCATCCCCAGTATCTCCAACCCCTCCACCTCTCCCCTCACTGAAATCTCCAATCTGCCCCCTTTCCTCTGAACTTTCGCCCCCCCCCCCACGTTCCCCCAGCTGGGCCCATGCTCTCCGGGGAAATGTAGCAATGGAAGGAGATGGCGGAGGACATTTGGCTCCTCCAGCTTGCTGTGCAATGATCCCGAACCCATCCTCCCTCAGGTGGACCCTGCGTAGTCTGTGTGAACAGCACAAAGGAGCAGCTCCTCCCCCCACCACCCCAGCTGTATTCACCCCTCCTAGTGCAGCCAGTCCAGCCCTGCTTCCCATGAACCTTAGTGAAGTGATTATCGTCCAGCGGCCTGGTGGGGTAGGGTTCATACAGCCTGGGGCATCGCCGGTTCTGGGCGTAGGTCAAGGTGTGGCTACCCCCGCAGCTCCTGGCTGTGGGTGGGAAAGCTTCTGGTAGATCCGGCACCCGTTCGCTGCAGAGAGGGAAAAGAGAGAGTTCACCAAGTGACCAGGGCCCACCACTAGACCCTGACCACTAATCGCCTGAAATTAGTCGTCCCAGAGACCCACCCAACCTCACCCACTTATTCCTGACCCTCTACTGAAAACCGTCACACTACCCCTGGCCGAACATTCACCGTCTGTGGAACTGTATAAGCACAATCCCTGGGGCTCGCTCAGAAGCAAACACCCACCAGTCAAAGGAGCTGCGGACTCAGGCTGCGTGTGGGATCTGCCTGTGCCTCCTCAGCCGCCAAGGCTGGGAAACTCTGGGGGCGGGGCAGTGGCGCAGCAGCAGATTGGGAAGTACGATGCTATTACACTCAGTGTGTCAGAGTCCAGAGTTCATTCTGCTGTTCTATGGTCTCCCCACGACCATGTGGGTCTTCTCTAGGTGCTCTCGTTTCCTCGCACAGCCCAACGACGTCCTCAGTGTTAGGTTAATTTGTCATTCCAAATGGTCCTATGTTTTCTGGGCAGTGCAGCTTGAATGGCCGTGTCTGTCTTCAATAAATAATTAAATGAAACCTGGCTGGGGGGGAGCAATCTCCACTGAGAGTGAGACCTGGAACTGGAAACAGCACAATGGGGAGTGTCAGTGACCCAGGACCTGGTGACAGGGGGGTGCTCAGGGTGGGCTGGGTCGCCAGTGACCAGGGACCCAGAGAGGTGGGACGGGTCGCCAGTGACCAGGGACCTGGAGGGCTGGGGTGGGTTGCCGGTGACCAGGGATCCAGAGAGGTGGGGTGGGTTGCTGGTGACCAGAGAGCCGGAGAGGTGGGTTGCTGGTGACCAGGGACCCAGAGAGGTGGGTTGGGACGCCGGTGTCCAAGGACCTGGAGGGGTGGGATGGGTTGCCAGTGACCAGGGACCCGGAGGAGCAGATCGCCAATGACCGGGAAGGGTGCAGGGTCCCAAAGTCCGAGGACTGGAGGGGTGTGGGGATGAGTGCAGTCAGTGGGGTTACGTGGGTGGACAATGCATAGTCAATGGTGAGTGCAGGTTGGTGGGTGGACAGTGTGTGGTCAACGGTCAGACCATGTGGCCAATAGTCAGTGTAGGTTTACGGGTGGACATGTAGTTGGACCGTCCACCAGGTCAGTGCATTGTGCGGTGTTCCCATGTGTTCATCGGGGCTTGTGGACCATTGCTATAGAGCGGTTGGAGCCCCAGGCTGATGGGCATTACCAACACCCGGCGTTTGGAGTGTGGTTCACTCACTTCCCCCATCCCTCCGCTCTCTGCCTACTCCTGCATACTCACGATTTGATGATACTCTCATACGCTTTACGAGGTGGTGACGAAGGTACCGGGCAGCCAATATGCAGCAGGGGTCTCATGAACGGACTGACTGCCTTGACTGACCCTTTAAAATGATTCTGCACCCTCTCTATCTGCCTACAAAGACTATCGTGCAGCCGCTGCATGTGAGTGATGCTGTGTTCCAGCTGTGAGCGGGTCATCCTTCTGTGGGTGGGAGAGATGACGTTAACAGCACTACAGTGCCTGATCAGTGAGCAGGAAGCGCGGCCAGCTCCATATCAGACACTCCACACCAGCCCACACCATCAGGGGCTCCCACCGATCCACCGGGGACATACCTCCAATCCCAGCAATCTGAGGTAGAGCAGGAGGGGAATCAGGTGAATGGAACTGGAGAGGGAATGGATGGAATTGTTTCTGGGTTGTATTAATGTACAGACATTGATGGGGAGACCCTGACAATTGACAGATTTTATAAGCAATAACAAAGATGTGATTCTATACACACTGCCAAACAAAGGCAGAGAGAGAGAGCAGATAGAGAGGGGATTGTAAAGGAGTACATCCCAGAGGAGAGTTTGAGCAGTGAGTGTGAATGGCGAGAGTGAGCAGAGTGCAACCAGTGAGCGTGAGTGACGAGTGTATGCTAACCAGTGAGCGTGAGGGACGAGTGTATGCTAACCAGTGAGCGTGAGGGACGAGTGTATGCTAACCAGTGAGCGTGAGGGAGGAGTGTATGCTAACCAGTGAGCGTGAGGGAGGAGTGTATGCTAACCAGTGAGCGTGAGGGACGAGTGTATGCTAACCAGTGAGCGTGAGGGAGGAGTGTATGCTAACCAGTGAGCGTGAGGGAGGAGTGTATGCTAACCAGTGAGCGTGAGGGAGGAGTGTATGCTAACCAGTGAGCGTGAGGGACGAGTGTATGCTAACCAGTGAGCGTGAGGGACGAGTGTATACTAACCAGTGAGCGTGAGGGACGAGTGTATGCTAACCAGTGAGCGTGAGTGACGAGTGTATGCTAACCAGTGAGCGTGAGGGACGAGTGTATGCTAACCAGTGAGTGTGAGTGGTGTGTAACCAGTGAGCATGAGTGACGAGTGTATGCTAACCAGTGAGCGTGAGGGAGGAGTGTATGCTAACCAGTGAGCGTGAGGGAGGAGTGTATGCTAACCAGTGAGCGTGAGGGACGAGTGTATGCTAACCAGTGAGCGTGAGTGACGAGTGTATGCTAACCAGTGAGCGTGAGGGACGAGTGTATGCTAACCAGTGAGCGTGAGGGACGAGTGTATACTAACCAGTGAGCGTGAGGGACGAGTGTATGCTAACCAGTGAGCGTGAGTGACGAGTGTATGCTAACCAGTGAGCGTGAGGGACGAGTGTATGCTAACCAGTGAGTGTGAGTGGTGTGTAACCAGTGAGCATGAGTGACGAGTGTATGCTAACCAGTGAGCGTGAGGGAGGAGTGTATGCTAACCAGTGAGCGTGAGGGAGGAGTGTATGCTAACCAGTGAGCGTGAGGGACGAGTGTATGCTAACCAGTGAGCGTGAGGGACGAGTGTATGCTAACCAGTGAGAGTGAGGGACGAGTGTATGCTAACCAGTGAGCGTGAGGGACGAGTGTATGCTAACCAGTGAGCGTGAGGGAGGAGTGTATGCTAACCAGTGAGCGTGAGTGACGAGTGTATGCTAACCAGTGAGCGTGAGGGACGAGTGTATGCTAACCAGTGAGCGTGAGGGACGAGTGTATGCTAACCAGTGAGCGTGAGTGGTGTGTAACCAGTGAGCGTGAAGGACGAGTGTATGCTAACCAGTGAGCGTGAGGGAGGAGTGTATGCTAACCAGTGAGCGTGAGGGAGGAGTGTATGCTAACCAGTGAGCGTGAGGGACGAGTGTATGCTAACCAGTGAGCGTGAGGGAGGAGTGTATGCTAACCAGTGAGCGTGAGGGACGAGTGTATGCTAACCAGTGAGCGTGAGGGACGAGTGTATGCTAACCAGTGAGCGTGAGGGAGGAGTGTATGCTAACCAGTGAGCGTGAGGGAGGAGTGTATGCTAACCAGTGAGCGTGAGGGACGAGTGTATGCTAACCAGTGAGCGTGAGGGACGAGTGTATACTAACCAGTGAGCGTGAGGGACGAGTGTATGCTAACCAGTGAGCGTGAGGGACGAGTGTCTGCTAACCAGTGAGTGTGAGTGGTGTGTAACCAGTGAGCATGAGTGACGAGTGTATGCTAACCAGTGAGCGTGAGGGAGGAGTGTATGCTAACCAGTGAGTGTGAGGGAGGAGTGTATGCTAACCAGTGAGCGTGAGGGACGAGTGTATGCTAACCAGTGAGCGTGAGTGACGAGTGTATGCTAACCAGTGAGCGTGAGGGACGAGTGTATGCTAACCAGTGAGCGTGAGGGACGAGTGTATGCTAACCAGTGAGCGTGAGGGAGGAGTGTATGCTAACCAGTGAGCGTGAGGGAGGAGTGTATGCTAACCAGTGAGCGTGAGGGACGAGTGTATGCTAACCAGTGAGCGTGAGGGACGAGTGTATACTAACCAGTGAGCGTGAGGGACGAGTGTATGCTAACCAGTGAGCGTGAGTGACGAGTGTATGCTAACCAGTGAGCGTGAGGGACGAGTGTATGCTAACCAGTGAGTGTGAGTGGTGTGTAACCAGTGAGCATGAGTGACGAGTGTATGCTAACCAGTGAGCGTGAGGGAGGAGTGTATGCTAACCAGTGAGCGTGAGGGAGGAGTGTATGCTAACCAGTGAGCGTGAGGGACGAGTGTATGCTAACCAGTGAGCGTGAGGGACGAGTGTATGCTAACCAGTGAGCGTGAGGGACGAGTGTATACTAACCAGTGAGCGTGAGGGACGAGTGTATGCTAACCAGTGAGCGTGAGGGACGAGTGTATGCTAACCAGTGAGCGTGAGGGACGAGTGTATGCTAATCAGTGAGTGTGAGTGGTGTGTAACCAGTGAGTGTGAGTGACGAGTGTATGCTAACCAGTGAGAGTGAGGGAGGAGTGTATGCTAACCAGTGAGCGTGAGGGACGAGTGTATGCTAACCAGTGAGCGTGAGGGACGAGTGTATGCTAACCAGTGAGCGTGAGGGAGGAGTGTATGCTAACCAGTGAGCGTGAGTGACGAGTGTATGCTAACCAGTGAGCGTGAGGGACGAGTGTATGCTAACCAGTGAGCGTGAGGGACGAGTGTATGCTAACCAGTGAGCGTGAGTGGTGTGTAACCAGTGAGCGTGAGGGACGAGTGTATGCTAACCAGTGAGCGTGAGGGAGGAGTGTATGCTAACCAGTGAGCGTGAGGGAGGAGTGTATGCTAACCAGTGAGCGTGAGGGACGAGTGTATGCTAACCAGTGAGCGTGAGGGAAGAGTGTATGCTAACCAGTGAGCGTGAGTGACGAGTGTATGCTAACCAGTGAGCGTGAGGGACGAGTGTATGCTAACCAGTGAGCGTGAGGGACGAGTGTATGCTAACCAGTGAGCGTGAGGGACGAGTGTATGCTAACCAGTGAGCGTGAGTGGTGTGTAACCAGTGAGCGTGAGGGACGAGTGTATGCTAACCAGTGAGCGTGAGGGACGAGTGTATGCTAACCAGTGAGCGTGAGGGAGGAGTGTATGCTAACCAGTGAGCGTGAGGGACGAGTGTATGCTAACCAGTGAGCGTGAGGGAAGAGTGTATGCTAACCAGTGAGCGTGAGGGACGAGTGTATGCTAACCAGTGAGCGTGAGTGGTGTGTAACCAGTGAGCGTGAGGGACGAGTGTATGCTAACCAGTGAGTGTGAGTGACGAGTGTATACTAACCAGTGAGCGTGAGGGAGGAGTGTATGCTAACCAGTGAGCGTGAGGGACGAGTGTATGCTAACCAGTGAGTGTGAGTGACGAGTGTATGCTAACCAGTGAGCGTGAGCGGTGTGTAACCAGTGAGCGTGAGTGACGAGTGTATGCTAACCAGTGAGCGTGAGTGACGAGTGTATGCTAACCAGTGAGCGTGAGGGAAGAGTGTATGCTAACCAGTGAGCGTGAGGGACGAGTGTATGCTAACCAGTGAGCGTGAGTGGTGTGTAACCAGTGAGCATGAGGAACGAGTGTATGCTAACCAGTGAGCGTGAGGAACGAGTGTATGCTAACCAGTGAGCATGAGGGACGAGTGTATGCTAACCAGTGAGCGTGAGTGGTGTGTAACCAGTGAGCGTGAGGGACGAGTGTATGCTAACCAGTGAGTGTGAGTGACGAGTGTATACTAACCAGTGAGCGTGAAGGAGGAGTGTATGCTAACCAGTGAGCGTGAGTGACGAGTGTATGCTAACCAGTGAGTGTGAGTGGTCTGTAACCAGTGAGCGTGAGTGACGAGTGTATGCTAACCAGTGAGCGTGAGTGGTGTGTAACCAGTGAGCGTGAGGGACAAGTGTATGCTAACCAGTGAGTGTGAGTGGTCTGTAACCAGTGAGTGTGAGTGACGAGTGTATACTAACCAGGAGTGTAAGTGACGAGTGTATACTAACCAGTGAGCGTGAGTGGTGTGTAACCAGTGAGTGTGAGGGACGAGTGTATGCTAACCAGTGAGTGTGAGTGACGAGTGTATACTAACCAGTGAGTGTGAGTGACAAGTGTATACTAACCAGTGAGTGTGAGTGGTGTGTAACCAGTGAGTGTGAGTGACGAGTGTATACTAACCAGTGAATGTGAGTGACAAGTGTATACTAACCAGTGAGTGTGAGTGGTGTGTAACCAGTGAGTGTGTAATTAACGAGTGTGTGAGGGCGTAAGCAGTGTATAATCAATGGGTGAGAATGAGAGTAAGCAGTGTATAACCAGTGAGAACGAGTGTGAGCAGCGAGTAGTATGAGTGTGTGAACTGTGTGTAAACAGTGTATAAAGTGAGTGAGAGTGAGCATGAACTGTGAGTGTAACAGTGTATAACCAGTGAGAATGAGTGTGAACGGTGAGAGAGTAAGCAGTGTATAGCAGTGAGTGAGAATGAGCGTGAGTGTGTGAGCTGTGTGTCAGCAGTGAGTGTGAGTGTGTGACAGACGGCAGAGAGTGGGGGATTGGGCAACAGTACTTCCCCACTCCCAGGCAATTGAATTCTTTAGAGATGGTAATAACTGTTCTTCAATTTGAATTCACAGTATTGTAAACCCTAACCTTTGAATGTCTTTTGTATTTAAATAACATTTTGTATGTTTGTAAAAAGAACAGCGGATGGCAGACACACCCTGTGGTGAAGGATGAGAGGGAATCAGCATTATCACTGCAGGGAGACGGTCAGCTTTAATAGCTGTACCTTCTCTGCCCAGCCCATTCCGGGGGGGAGGGGGTTGTGGCCAGTACAGAGGGGAGGGGAAATGAACACCAGCCCTCACACCACAAGGTCAGCGAGTTCACACACCCCTTGCTCCTGCGTCGTGTCAGGTCAGCATCTGGGCGCTGTGACCAGTGCCCGCTGCTCGCGTAGTTTGGTGACGGCAGGGAGACCATGTTCCTATAGAGACAGAAGCACAGTGAGCAGCTGCACAATACTCCATGGCCTCTGACCCCGGGACCAGATAGACACACATGACCCCTCCCCAACACACCCAAACCCTACCATGGCCATCCCTGACCCCCAGTCCTTCTTCAACACACCTCGACACCCCCTGACCTCAACATAGCAATCTCCAACCATTGACTCCACCCCAGAACACTCAGATCTCACCCAGCACCCCCCCCAATCCCTCCCCAACATACCCCAACACCCAACCACACCCTGGCACCTCCTGCCCTCCCCAGGCATTCCCGAACCATTGACCTCATGCTGGCACACCGAGATTAGGAAGACTGAAAGAGCACATGAGGTTTCTCTGGCAGACAAGATGAAGGAGAATGCCAAGGTCTTCTACAGATATACTAAGAACAAAAGGATAACAAGGGTCAAAATTGGTCCTCTGAAGATCAGAGAGGTCATCAATGCATGGAGCCGAAAGAGATGGGGAAGATCCTTAATGGAGTTGTTTTTGCAACTGTATTTACTCAGGAGAAGGACTCGATCTGTACAGCAGAGGCAAAACACAAGTACAAGCAGAGCAGCCATTCTTTTGAGTGTGCCAGTGTTTAAGATGGCTTTAAGGAGCGGTGTCTCAGAAAGGCGGCATCCATTATTAAGGACCCCCAGCACCCAGGGCATGTCCTTTTCTCACTGTTACCATCAGGTAGGAGGTACAGAAGCCTAAAGGCACACACTCAGCGATTCAGGAACAGCTTCTTCCCCTCTGCCATCTGATTCCTAAATGGACATTGAAGCTTTGGACACTACCTCACTTTTCTTTAATATACAGTATTTGTTTTTGCACGTTTTTTAAAAAATCTATTTGTACAGGGTCTTTCTTATTTGTATGCTAAATTTAAAATGGCTTCTTTGTTATGTTATACTGGGGAATGCTTCTTTGTTATGTGAAATGCTGAGAGAGTCTCTAGCTAGACAGTTGCTTGGGCTAGTACAGACAGCAGGGTGCTGTTAGCCAATGGGTGCTCATGTATCGTTTTGTTTTCGGGTGATAATGCTGTATCATATGACTGGGAATGGGGGTTTTTGGTGGGGAGTCGGAGGAGAGACGGGGAGGAAGGAGGGGAGATGGGGAGTCGGAGGGGGGACGGGGAGATGGAGGAGAAACGGGGAGACAGAGGGGGGACGGGGAGTCGGAGGAGAGACGAGGAGGACGGCAGAGAGACAGGGAGTCGGAGGGTAGACGGGGAGACGGAGGAGAGACGGGGAGTCGGAGGGGGGGACGGGGAGTCGGAGGGGGGGACGGGGAGTCGTAGGGGCGACAGGGAGTCGAAGGAGAGACGAGGAGGACGGTGGACAGGGTTTTTGGCGGGGAGTCAGAGGAGGGACAGGAGTAGGAGGGGGGACGGGGAGTCAGAGGGGGGACGGGGAGTCAGAGGGGGGACGGGGAGACGGAGGGGGTACGGGGAGATGGAGGCGAGACGAGGAGGACGGTAGAGAGACGGGGAGTCGGACGGGAGACGGGGAGCCGGCGGGGAGACGGGGAGACGGAGGAGAGACAGGGAGTCGGAGGGAGGACAGGGAGTCGAAGGAGAGACGGGGAGTCGGAGGAAAGACGAGGAGGACGGTGGACGGGGTTTTTGGCGGGGAGTTAGAGGAGGGACGGGAGTAGGAGGAGGGACGGGGAGTCGGAGGAGAGACGGGGAGGACGGTAGAGAGACGGGGAGTCGGAGGAGAGACGGGGAGTCGGAGGAGAGACGAGGAGGACGGTGGACGGGGTTTTTGGCAGGGAGTCGGAGGAGAGACGAGGAGGACGGTAGAGAGACGGGGAGTCGGACGGGAGACGGGGAGCCGGCGGGGAGACGGGGAGACGGAGGAGAGACAGGGAGTCGGAGGGAGGACAGGGAGTCGAAGGAGAGATGGGGAGTCGGAGGAAAGACGAGGAGGACGGTGGACGGGGTTTTTGGCGGGGAGTTAGAGGAGGGACGGGAGTAGGAGAAGGGACGGGGAGTCGGAGGAGAGACGGGGAGGACGGTAGAGAGACGGGGAGTCGGAGGAGAGACGGGGAGTCGGAGGAGAGACGGGGAGTCGGAGGAGAGACGAGGAGGACGGTGGACGGGGTTTTTGGCAGGGAGTCGGAGGAGAGACGAGGAGGACGGTAGAGAGACGGGGAGTCGGACGGGAGACAGGGAGAGACGGGGAGACGGAGGAGAGACTGGGAGTCGGAGGAGAGACGGGGAGTCGGAGGAGAGACGGGGAGTCGGAAGGAGAGACGGGGAGTCGGAGGGAGGACGGGGAGTCGGAGGGAGGACGGGGAGTCGGAGGGAGGACAAGGAGTCGAAGGAGAGACTGGGAGTCGGAGGAGAGACGGGGAGTCGGAGGAGAGACGGGGAGTCGGAGGAGGGACGGGGAGGACGGTAGAGAGACGGGGAGTCAGAGGGGGAACGGGGAGTCGGAGGGGGGATGGGGAGTCGGAGGAGAGACGAGGAGGACGGTGGACGGGGTTTTTGGCAGGGAGTCGGAGGAGAGATGAGGAGGACGGTAATTAGACAAGGAGTCGGACGGGAGACAGGGAGTCAGAGGAGAGACGGGGAGACGGAGGAGAGACGGGGAGTCGATGGGGGGGACAGGGAGTCGGAGGAAAGACGTGGAGGACGGTGGACGGGGTTTTGGCGGGGAGTCGGAGAAGGGACGGGAGTAGGAGGAGGGACGGGGAGTCGGAGGAGGGACGGGGAGTCGGAGGAGAGACGGGGAGTCGGAGGAGAGACGGGGAGGACGGTAGAGAGACGGGGAGTCAGAGGGGGAACGGGGAGTCGGAGGGGGGATGGGGAGTCGGAGGAGAGACGAGGAGGACGGTGGACGGGGTTTTTGGCAGGGAGTCGGAGGAGAGATGAGGAGGACGGTAATGAGACAAGGAGTCGGACGGGAGACAGGGAGTCAGAGGAGAGACGGGGAGACGGAGGAGAGACGGGGAGTCGATGGGGGGGACAGGGAGTCAGAGGAAAGACGTGGAGGACGGTGGACGGGGTTTTGGCGGGGAGTCGGAGAAGGGACGGGAGTAGGAGGAGGGACGGGGAGTCGGAGGAGGGACGGGGAGTCGGTGGAGAGACGGGGAGTCGGTGGAGAGACGGGGAGTCGGAGGAGAGACAGGGAGTCGGAGGAGAGACGAGGAGGACGGTAGCGAGACGGGGAGTCGGAGGGGAGACGGGGAGACGGAGGAGATAGGGGGAGTCAGAGGGGGACAGGGAGTCGGGGGGGACAGGGAGTCGGGGGGACAGGGAGTCGGGGGGGACAGGGAGTCGGGGGGACAGGGAGTCGGGGGGACAGGGAGTCGGGGGGGACAGGGAGTCGGGGGGACAGGGAGTCGGGGGGACAGGGAGTCGGGGGGACAGGGAGTCGGAGGAGAAACGCGGAGTCGGAGGGGGACAGGGAGTCAGAGGGGGGACGGGGAGTCAGAGGGGGGACGGGGAGTCAGAGGAGAGACGGGGAGTCGGAGGAGAGACGGGGAGTCGGAGGAGAGACGGGGAGTCGGAGGAGAGACGGGGAGTCGGTGGAGAGACGGGGAGTTGGAGGAGAGACGGGGAGTCCGAAGAGAGACGAGGACGGCGGACAGGGTTTTTGGCGGGGAGTCAGAGGAGGATCAGGAGTAGGAGGAGGAACGGGGAGTCAGAGGGGGGACGGGGAGTCAGAGGGGGTACGGGGAGACGGAGGCGAGACGAGGAGGACGGTAGAGAGACGGGGAGTCGGACGGGAGACAGGGAGTCGGCGGGGAGACGGAGGAGAGACAGGGAGTCGGAGGGAGGACAGGGAGTCGAAGGAGAGACGGGGAGTCGGAAGAAAGACGAGGAGGACGTTGGACGGGGTTTTGGACGGGGTTTTTGGCGGAGAGTCAGAGGAGGGACGGGAGTAGGAGGAGGGACGGGGAGTCGGAGGAGAGACAGGGAGGACGGTAGAGAGACGGGGAGTCAGAGGGGGGACGGGGAGTCAGAGGGGGCACGGGGAGACGGAGGCGAGACGAGGAGGATGGTAGAGAGACGGAGTCGGACAGGAGACGGGGAGTCGGCGGGGAGACGGAGGAGAGACAGGGAGTCGGAGGGAGGATGGAGTCGAAGGAGAGACGGGGAGTCGGAGGAAAGACGAGGAGGATGTTGGACGGGGTTTTGGACGGGGTTTTTGGCGGGGAGTCAGAGGAGGGACGGGAGTCGGAGGGGGGACGGGGAGTCGGTGGAGAGACGGGGAGTCGGTGGAGAGACGGGGAGTCGGAGGAGAGACGGGGAGTCAGAGGAGAGACGAGGAGGACGGTGGACGGAGTTTTTAGCGGGGAGTCGGAGGAGGGACGGGAGTAGGAGGTGGAACGGGGAGTCAGAGGGGGTACGGGGAGACGGAGGCGAGACGAGGAGGACGGTAGAGAGACGGGGAGTCGGCGGGGAGACGGGGAGACGGAGGAGAGACAGGGAGTCGGAGGGAGGACGGAGTCGAAGGAGAGACGGGGAGTCGGAGGAAAGACGAGGAGGACGGTAGAGAGACGGGGAGTCGGAGGGGGGACGGGGAGTCGGAGGAGAGACGAGGAGGACGGTGGACGGGGTTTTTGGCAGGGAGTCGGAGGAGAGACGAGGAGGACGGTAGAGAGACGGGGAGTCGGACGGGAGACAGGGAGTCAGAGGAGAGATGGGGAGACGGAGGAGAGACGGGGAGTCGATGGGGGGGACAGGGAGTCGGAGAAAAGACGTGGAGGACGGTGGACGGGGTTTTTGGCGGGGAGTCGGAGGAGGGACGGGGAGTCGGAGGAGAGACGGGGAGTCGGTGGAGAGACGGGGAGTTGGAGGAGAGACGAGAAGGACGGTAGCGAGACGGGGAGTCGGAGGGGAGACGGGGAGTCGGAGGGGAGACGGGGAGTCAGAGGAGAGACGGGGAGTCAGAGGGGGACAGGGAGTCGGGGGGGACAGGGAGTCGGGGGGGGGACGGGGAGTCGGAGGAGAAACGCAGAGTCGGAGGAGAAACGCGGAGTCGGAGGGGATCGGGGAGTCAGAGGGGGGACGGGGAGTCGGAGGAGAGATGAGGAGGACAGTGGACAGGGTTTTTGGCGGGGAGTCAGAGGAGAGACGGGGAGACAGAGGAGAGACGGGGAGTCGGAGGGGGGGACGGGGAGTCGTGGGGGGACAGGGAGTCGAAGGAGAGACGGGGAGTCAGACGAAAGATGAGGAGGACGGTGGACGGGGTTTTTGGCGGGGAGTCGGAGGAGAGACGGGGAGTCGGTGGAGAGACAGGGAATTGGAGGAGAGCCGGGGAGTTGGAGGAGAGACGAGGACGGTGGACAGGGTTTTTGGCGGGGAGTCAGAGGAGGAACAGGAGTAGGAGGAGGAACGGGGAGTCGGAGGGGGGACAGGGAGTCGGAGGAGAGACGGGGAGATGGAGGGGGGACGGGGAGACGGAGGGGGAATGGGGAGTCGGTGGAGAGACGGGGAGTCAGAGGAGAGACGAGGAGGACGGTGGACGGGGTTTTTGGCGGGGAGTCGGAGGGGAGACGAGGAGGACAGTAGAGAGACAGGGAGTCGGACGGGAGACGGAGTCGGAGGAGAGACGGGGAGATGGAGGAGAGACGGGGAGACGGAGGACAGACGGGGAGTCGATGGGGGGGACGGGGAGTCGGAGGGGGGACAGGGAGCCGAAGGAGAGACGGGGAGTCGGAGGAGAGACGGGGAGGACGGTAGAGAGACGGGGAGTTGGAGGGAGACGGGGAGTCGGACGGGAGACAGGGAGTCAGAGGAGAGACGGGGAGACGGAGGAGAGACGGGGAGTCGGTGGAGAGACGGGGAGTTGGAGGAGAGACGAGAAGGACGGTAGCGAGACGGGGAGTCGGAGGAGAGACGGGGAGTCGGAGGGGAGACGGGGAGTCGGAGGGGAGACGGGGAGTCAGAGGAGAGACGGGGAGTCAGAGGGGGACAGGGAGTCAGAGGGGGACAGGGAGTCGGGGGGGACAGGGAGTCGGGGGGGACAGGGAGTCGGGGGGGGGACGGGGAGTCGGAGGAGAAACGTGGAGTCGGAGGAGAGACGAGGAGGACAGTGGACAGGGTTTTTGGCGGGGAGTCAGAGGAGAGACGGGGAGACAGAGGAGAGACGGGGAGTCGGAGGGGGGGACGGGGAGTCGTGGGGGGACAGGGAGTCGAAGGAGAGACGGGGAGTCAGACGAAAGATGAGGAGGACGGTGGACGGGGTTTTTGGCGGGGAGTCGGAGGAGGGACGGGGAGTCGGAGGAGAGACGGGGAGTCGGTGGAGAGACAGGGAATTGGAGGAGAGCTGGGGAGTTGGAGGAGAGACGAGGACGGTGGACAGGGTTTTTGGCGGGGAGTCAGAGGAGGGACAGGAGTAGGAGGAGGAACGGGGAGTCGGAGGGGGGACAGGGAGTCGGAGGAGAGACGGGGAGATGGAGGGGGGACGGGGAGACGGAGGGGGAATGGGGAGTCGGTGGAGAGACGGGGAGTCAGAGGAGAGACGAGGAGGACGGTGGACGGGGTTTTTGGCGGGGAGTCGGAGGGGAGACGAGGAGGACAGTAGAGAGACAGGGAGTCGGACGGGAGACGGAGTCGGAGGAGAGACGGGGAGATGGAGGAGAGACGGGGAGACGGAGGACAGACGGGGAGTCGATGGGGGGGACGGGGAGTCGGAGGGGGGACAGGGAGCCGAAGGAGAGACGGGGAGTCGGAGGAGAGACGGGGAGGACGGTAGAGAGACGGGGAGTCGGAGGGGAGACGGGGAGTCGGAGGGGAGACGGGGAGTCGGGGGGGGACGGGGAGTCGGGGGGGGACGGGGAGTCGGAGGGGGGGACTGGGAGTCGGAGGGGGGGGACTGGGAGTCGGAGGGGGGGGACTGGGAGTCGGAGGGGGGGACTGGGAGTCGGAGGGGGGACGGGGAGTCGAAGGAGAGACGGGGAGTCGGAGGAGAGACGAGGAGGATGGTGGACGGGGTTTTTGGCGGGGAGTCGGAGGAGTGACGGGAGTAGGAGGAGGGACGGGGAGTTGGAGGGGGGACGGGGAGTCGGAGGAGAGACGAGGAGGACGGTAGCGAGACGGGGAGTCGGAGGGGAGACGGGGAGACGGAGGGGTGACAGGGAGTCGAAGGAGAGACGGGGAGTCGGAGGAGAGACGAGGAGGACGGTGGACGGAGTTTTTGGCGGGGAGTCGGAGGAGGAACGGGAGTAGGAGGAGGGACGGGGAGGGGGGACGGGGAGTCGGAGGGGGGGACTGGGAGTCGAAGGAGAGACGGAGAGTCAGAGGAGAGACGAGGAGGATGGTGGACGGGGTTTTTGGCGGGGAGTCGGAGGAGAGTCAGGTAGTCAGAGGAGAGATGGGGAGGACGGTAGAGAGACGGGGAGTCGGAGGTGAGACAGGGAGACGGAGGAGAGACGAGGAGTCGGGGGGGACGGGGAGTCGGAGGGGGGATGGGGAGTCGATAGAGAGACAGGTTGTCGGAGGAGAGACGGGGAGTCGGAGGGGGGACGGGGAGTCGGAGGGGGGACGGGGAGTCGGAGGAGGGACGGGGAGTCGGAGGGGGGACGGGGAGTCGGAGGGGGGACGGGGAGTCGGAGGGGGGACGGGGAGTCGGAGGGGGGACGGGGAGTCGGAGGGGGGACGATGAGTCGGAGGGGGGACGATGAGTCGGAGGGGGGACGATGAGTCGGAGGGGGGACGGGGAGTCGGAGGGGGGACGGGGAGTCGGAGGGGGGACGGGGAGTCGGTGGAGAGACGGGGAGTCAGAGGAGAGACGGGGAGTCAGAGGAGAGACGGGGAGGACGGTAGAGAGACGGGGAGGACGGTAGAGAGACGGGGAGTCAGAGGGGAGATGGGGAGACGGAGGAGAGACGGGGGGTCGTAGGAGAGACGAGGAGGACGGTGGACGGGGTTTTTGGCAGGGAGTCGGAGGAGGGACGGGAGTAGGAGGAGGGACGGGGAGTCGGTGGAGAGACGGGGAGTCGGAGGAGAGACGGGGAGGACGGTAGAGAGACGGGGAGATGGAGGAGAGACGGGGAGTCGGAGGGGGATGGGGAGACGGAGGAGAGACGGGGAGTCGGAGGGGGGGACGGGGAGTCGTAGGGGCGACAGGGAGTCGAAGGAGAGACGGGGAGTCGGACGAAAGATGAGGAGGATGGTGGACAGGGTTTTTGGCGGGGAGTCAGAGGAGAGACGGGGAGACGGAGGAGAGACGGGGAGTCGGAGGGGGGGACGGGGAGTCGTGGGGGGATAGGGAGTCGAAGGAGAGACGGGGAGTGGGACGAAAGATGAGGAGGATGGTGGACGGGGTTTTTGGCGGGGAGTCGGAGGAGGGACGGGGAGTCGGAGGAGAGACGGGGAGTCGGTGGAGAGACGGGGAGTTGGAGGAGAGACGAGGACGGTGGACAGGGTTTTTGGCGGCGAGTCAGAGGAGGGACGGGAGTAGGAGGAGGGACGGGGAGTCGGAGGGGGGACGGGGAGTCGAAGGAGAGACGGGGAGTCGAAGGAGAGACCGGGAGGACGGTAGAGAGACGGGGAGTCGGAGGGGAGACGGGGAGTCGGAGGAGAGACGGGGAGTCGGAGGAGAGACGAGGACGGTGGACAGGGTTTTTGGCGGGGAGTCAGAGGAGGGACAGGAGTAGGAGGAGGAACGGGGAGTCGGAGGGGGGACGGGGAGTCGGAGGAGAGACGGGGAGATGGAGGGGGGACGGGGAGACGGAGGGGGGATGGGGAGTCGGTGGAGAGACGGGGAGTCAGAGGAGAGACGAGGAGGACGGTGGACGGGGTTTTTGGCGGGGAGTCGGAGGGGAGACGAGGAGGACAGTAGAGAGACAGGGAGTCGGACGAGAGACGGAGTCGGAGGAGAGACGGGGAGACGGAGGGGAGACGGAGGAGAGACGGGGAGTCGGAGGGAGGACGGGGAGTCGAAGGAGAGACGGGGAGGACGGTAGAGAGACGGGGAGTCGGAGGGGGGATGGGGAGTCAAAGGAGAGACGGGAGTCGGAGGAGAGACGAGGAGGACGGTGGACGGAGTTTTTGGCGGGGAGTCGGAGGAGGGACGGGAGTAGGAGGAGGGACGGGGAGGGGGGACGGGGAGTCGGAGGGGGGGACCGGGAGTCGAAGGAGAGACGGGGAGTCAGAGGAGAGACGAGGAGGATGGTGGACGGGGTTTTTGGCGTGGAGTCGGAGAGTCGGGTAGTCAGAGGAGAGACGGGGAGGACGGTAGAGAGACGGGGAGGACGGTAGAGAGACAGGAAGGACGGTAGAGAGACGGGGAGGACGGTAGAGAGACGGGGAGATGGAGGAGGGACGGAGAGTCAGAGGAGGGATGGGGAGTCGGAGGGGGTACGGGGAGTCGGAGGAGAGACGAGGAGGACGGTGGACGGGGTTTTTGGCAGGGAGTCGGAGGAGAGACGAGGAGAACGGTAATGAGACAGGGAGTCGGACGGGAGACGGAGTCAGAGGAGAGACGGGGAGTCGATGCGGGGGGACAGGGAGTCGGAGGAAAGACGTGGAGGACGGTGGACAGGGTTTTTGGCGGGGAGTCGGAGGAGGGACGGGAGTAGGAGGAGGGACGGGGAGTCGGAGGAGAGACGGGGAGTCGGTGGAGAGACGGGGAGTCGGTGGAGAGACGAGGAGGACGTTAGCAAGACGGGGAGTCGGAGGGGAGACGGGGAGACGGAGGAGAGACGGGGAGACGGAGGAGAGACGGGGAGTCAGAGGGGGACAGGGAGTCGGGGGGGACAGGGAGTCGGGGGGGACAGGGAGTCGGGGGGGACAGGGAGTCGGGGGGGGACGGGGAGTCGGAGGAGAGACGAGGAGGACAGTGGACGGGGTTTTTGGTGGGGAGTCAGAGGAGAGACGGGGAGACGGAGGAGAGACGGGGAGTCGGAGGGGGGACGGGGAGACGGAGGGGGAATGGGGAGTCGGTGGAGAGACGGGGAGTCAGAGGAGAGACGAGGAGGACGGTGGACGGGGTTTTTGGCGGGGAGTCGGAGGGGAGACGAGGAGGACAGTAGAGAGACAGGGAGTCGGACGGGAGACGGAGTCGGAGGAGAGACGGGGAGATGGAGGAGAGACGGGGAGACGGAGGACAGACGGGGAGTCGATGGGGGGGACGGGGAGTCGGAGGGGGGACAGGGAGCCGAAGGAGAGACGGGGAGTCGGAGGAGAGACGGGGAGGACGGTAGAGAGACGGGGAGTCGGAGGGGAGACGGGGAGTCGGAGGGGAGACGGGGAGTCGGGGGGGGACGGGGAGTCGGGGGGGGACGGGAAGTCGGGGGGGGACGGGGAGTCGGAGGGGGGGGACTGGGAGTCGGAGGGGGGGGACTGGGAGTCGGAGGGGGGGGACTGGGAGTCGGAGGGGGGGACTGGGAGTCGGAGGGGGGGACGGGGAGTCGAAGGAGAGACGGGGAGTCGGAGGAGAGACGAGGAGGATGGTGGACGGGGTTTTTGGCGGGGAGTCGGAGGAGTGACGGGAGTAGGAGGAGGGACGGGGAGTTGGAGGGGGGACGGGGAGTCGGAGGAGAGACGAGGAGGACGGTAGCGAGACGGGGAGTCGGAGGGGAGACGGGGAGACGGAGGGGTGACAGGGAGTCGAAGGAGAGACGGGGAGTCGGAGGAGAGACGAGGAGGACGGTGGACGGAGTTTTTGGCGGGGAGTCGGAGGAGGAACGGGAGTAGGAGGAGGGACGGGGAGGGGGGACGGGGAGTCGGAGGGGGGGACTGGGAGTCGAAGGAGAGACGGAGAGTCAGAGGAGAGACGAGGAGGATGGTGGACGGGGTTTTTGGCGGGCAGTCGGAGGAGAGTCAGGTAGTCAGAGGAGAGATGGGGAGGACGGTAGAGAGACGGGGAGTCGGAGGTGAGACAGGGAGACGGAGGAGAGACGAGGAGTCGCGGGGGACGGGGAGTCGGAGGGGGGATGGGGAGTCGATAGAGAGACAGGTTGTCGGAGGAGAGACGGGGAGTCGGAGGGGGGACGGGGAGTCGGAGGGGGGACGGGGAGTCGGAGGGGGGACGGGGAGTCGGAGGAGGGACGGGGAGTCGGAGGGGGGACGGGGAGTCGGAGGGGGGACGGGGAGTCGGAGGGGGGACGATGAGTCGGAGGGGGGACGATGAGTCGGAGGGGGGACGATGAGTCGGAGGGGGGACGGGGAGTCGGAGGGGGGACGGGGAGTCGGAGGGGGGACGGGGAGTCGGTGGAGAGACGGGGAGTCAGAGGAGAGACGGGGAGTCAGGGGAGAGACGGGGAGGACGGTAGAGAGACGGGGAGGACGGTAGAGAGACGGGGAGTCAGAGGGGAGATGGGGAGACGGAGGAGAGACGGGGGGTCGTAGGAGAGACGAGGAGGACGGTGGACGGGGTTTTTGGCAGGGAGTCGGAGGAGGGACGGGAGTAGGAGGAGGGACGGGGAGTCGGTGGAGAGACGGGGAGTCGGAGGAGAGACGGGGAGGACGGTAGAGAGACGGGGAGATGGAGGAGAGACGGGGAGTCGGAGGGGGATGGGGAGACGGAGGAGAGACGGGGAGTCGGAGGGGGGGACGGGGAGTCGTAGGGGCGACAGGGAGTCGAAGGAGAGACGGGGAGTCGGACGAAAGATGAGGAGGATGGTGGACAGGGTTTTTGGCGGGGAGTCAGAGGAGAGACGGGGAGACGGAGGAGAGACGGGGAGTCGGAGGGGGGGACGGGGAGTCGTGGGGGGATAGGGAGTCGAAGGAGAGACGGGGAGTGGGACGAAAGATGAGGAGGATGGTGGACGGGGTTTTTGGCGGGGAGTCGGAGGAGGGACGGGGAGTCGGAGGAGAGACGGGGAGTCGGTGGAGAGACGGGGAGTTGGAGGAGAGACGAGGACGGTGGACAGGGTTTTTGGCGGCGAGTCAGAGGAGGGACGGGAGTAGGAGGAGGGACGGGGAGTCGGAGGGGGGACGGGGAGTCGAAGGAGAGACGGGGAGTCGAAGGAGAGACGGGGAGTCGAAGGAGAGACCGGGAGGACGGTAGAGAGACGGGGAGTCGGAGGGGAGACGGGGAGTCGGAGGAGAGACGGGGAGTCGGAGGAGAGACGGGGAGTCGGAGGAGAGACGAGGACGGTGGACAGGGTTTTTGGCGGGGAGTCAGAGGAGGGACAGGAGTAGGAGGAGGAACGGGGAGTCGGAGGGGGGACGGGGAGTCGGAGGAGAGACGGGGAGATGGAGGGGGGACGGGGAGACGGAGGGGGGATGGGGAGTCGGTGGAGAGACGGGGAGTCAGAGGAGAGACGAGGAGGACGGTGGACGGGGTTTTTGGCGGGGAGTCGGAGGGGAGACGAGGAGGACAGTAGAGAGACAGGGAGTCGGACGAGAGACGGAGTCGGAGGAGAGACGGGGAGACGGAGGGGAGACGGAGGAGAGACGGGGAGACGGAGGAGAGACGGGGAGTCGGAGGGAGGACGGGGAGTCGAAGGAGAGACGGGGAGGACAGTAGAGAGACGGGGAGTCGGAGGGGGGATGGGGAGTCAAAGGAGAGACGGGAGTCGGAGGAGAGACGAGGAGGACGGTGGACGGAGTTTTTGGCGGGGAGTCGGAGGAGGGACGGGAGTAGGAGGAGGGACGGGGAGGGGGGACGGGGAGTCGGAGGGGGGGACCGGGAGTCGAAGGAGAGACGGGGAGTCAGAGGAGAGACGAGGAGGATGGTGGACGGGGTTTTTGGCGTGGAGTCGGAGAGTCGGGTAGTCAGAGGAGAGACGGGGAGGACGGTAGAGAGACGGGGAGGACGGTAGAGAGACAGGAAGGACGGTAGAGAGACGGGGAGGACGGTAGAGAGACGGGGAGATGGAGGAGGGACGGAGAGTCAGAGGAGGGATGGGGAGTCGGAGGGGGTACGGGGAGTCGGAGGAGAGACGAGGAGGACGGTGGACGGGGTTTTTGGCAGGGAGTCGGAGGAGAGACGAGGAGAACGGTAATGAGACAGGGAGTCGGACGGGAGACGGAGTCAGAGGAGAGACGGGGAGTCGATGGGGGGGGACAGGGAGTCGGAGGAAAGACGTGGAGGACGGTGGACAGGGTTTTTGGCGGGGAGTCGGAGGAGGGACGGGAGTAGGAGGAGGGACGGGGAGTCGGAGGAGAGACGGGGAGTCGGTGGAGAGACGGGGAGTCGGTGGAGAGACGAGGAGGACGTTAGCAAGACGGGGAGTCGGAGGGGAGACGGGGAGACGGAGGAGAGACGGGGAGACGGAGGAGAGACGGGGAGTCAGAGGGGGACAGGGAGTCGGGGGGGACAGGGAGTCGGGGGGGACAGGGAGTCGGGGGGGGACGGGGAGTCGGAGGAGAGACGAGGAGGACAGTGGACGGGGTTTTTGGTGGGGAGTCAGAGGAGAGACGGGGAGACGGAGGAGAGACGGGGAGTCGGAGGGGGGGACGGGGAGTCGTGGGGGCACAGGGAGTCGAAGGAGAGACGGGGAGTCGGACGAAAGATGAGGAGGACGGTGGACGGGGTTTTTGGCGGGGAGTCGGAGGAGGGACGGGGAGTCGGAGGAGAGACAGGGAGTCGGTGGAGAGACGGGGAGTTGGAGGAGAGACGGGGAGGACGGTAGAGAGACGGGGAATCGGAGGGGAGACGGGGAGTCGGAGGGGAGACGGGGAGTCGGAGGAGAGACGAGGACGGTGGACAGGGTTTTTGGCGGGGAGTCAGAGGAGGGACAGGAGTAGGAGGAGGAACGGGGAGTCGGAGGGGGGACGGGGAGTCGGAGGAGAGATGGGGAGACGGAGGGGGGACGGGGAGACGGAGGGGGGATGGGGAGTCGGTGGAGAGACGGGGAGTCAGAGGAGAGACGAGGAGGACAGTGGACGGGGTTTTTGGCGGAGAGTCGGAGGGGAGACGAGGAGGACAGTAGAGAGACGGAGTCGGACGGGAGACGGAGTCGGAGGAGAGACGGGGAGTCGGAGGGGGGACGGGGAGTCGGAGGAGAGACGAGGAGGACGGTAGAGAGATGGGGAGTCGGACGGGAGACGGAGTCGGAGGAGAGACGGGGAGACGGAGGAGAGACGGGGAGTCGATGGGGGGGACGGGGAGTCGGAGGGGGGACAGGGAGTCGAAGGAGAGACGGGGAGTCGGAGGAAAGACGAGGAGGACGGTGGACGGGGTTTTTGGCGGGGAGTCGGAGGAGGGACGGGAGTAGGAGGAGGGACAGGGAGTCGGAGGGGGGACGGGGAGTCGAAGGAGAGACGGGGAGGACGGTAGAGAGACGGGGAGTCGGAGGAAAGACAGGGAGGATGGCGGACCAGGTTTTTAACGGGGAGTCGGAGGAGAGACAGCGAGGACGGCGGAAAGACTGGGAGTCGGAGAGACGGGGAGTCGAAGGAGAGACGGGGAGAATGGTGGAGAGACGACAGAGAGACGGGGAGTTGGGGGACAGACGGGGAGTCGGAGGAGAGACGGGGAGGATGGAGGAGAGATGGGGAGGAAGGCGGAGAGACGAGGAGGACGGAGGAGAGACGGGGAGGACGGAGGAGAGACGGGGAGGACGGCGGAGAGACGGGGAGTCGGAGGAGAGAAGGGGAGTCGGAGGAGAGACGGGGAGTCGGAGGAGAGACGAGAAGTCGGAGGAGAGACGAGGAGGACGGTGGAGAGACGGGGAGTCGGAGGAGAGATGGGGAGTCGGAGGAGAGACGTGGAGGACGGTGGAGAGACGGGGAGTCGGAGGAGAGACGTGGAGGACGGCGGATGTGCGGAGAGGCTACGGTCTATCACTCCGGGTGGTCCCGAGCCGTGAGTCGACAGAATCCGGGTGGTCGTCAAGAATCGATTGAGCTCCAACGGTTGCGCGCGAAGAACTTGGACTTTGATAAGTCTTGGCGCCTTTTTTTCATTACTTCCTTGTCTGTATCGAATTTATATTAATGTCATAGACTTAGTAATTTCTATAAAGTGTACTTGGTAAAACATACTGGGTGTGCTGGCTGATGATTGATGTTGGGATTGATTCGGGCGGCAACCGACTCCGTGGGAAGCGTTGAGGCAGGTGCTGGGTGGGATTTCCCCTAGACATATACGAGCCAATATAACTGAGCGTTACATATTCAATATACGTAATTGATTTACTTGTTTATTTATTATTATTTTTTCTCTCTCTCTGCTAGATTATGCATTGCATTGAACTGCTGCTGCTAAGTTAACAAGTTTCACATCACATGCCGGTGATAATAGACCTGATTCTGATTTCTTCATTCCTCGTCTGTTAGGCCAGAGTAGTGCAGTGAGGATGGCTCCGGGGCAGTGTTTTCCACTGTGGGAGGTAGGTAGGAAGTCATTTTCACCTAGTGCACTGAGCTGCAGCTCCTGAAAGACTGCATTAAGGAAATGGAGCTGCAGCTCGATTACTGTTAACTCAAACGGGAGAATGAGGAGCCGATACACAGGAGCCACAGGAAGATAGTCACCCCTGGATCACAGAAGACAGTTTACTGGGTGACTGTCAGGAGAAGGAGAAAAGATGCACAGTGAGTGGCCATTCCCCTCAATACCAAGCATACAACTTTAGATACAATCGAGGGGGACGACCTGCCAGGACTCTGGCACTGAGTCTGGTGTTGTGGCTCGGAAGAGCAGAGAGTTGAAGAGGATTGCAGTGGTGATAAGAGATCCCCTAGTCAAAGGAATAGAGACAAGGTTCTGTGGGTGTCACAGGGATACCCGGATAGCATGCTGCCTCCGAGGTGGCAGGGACAGGAATGTCTTGGATCGGGTCCATGGAATTCTCAAGGGCGGGAGTGAGCAGCCGGAAGTCTAGGTACATTTTGGCACCAATGACACAAGTAAACAAGGTGAGGATGTCCTGAAGAGAGAATTTAGGGAGTTGAGTAGAAAGATGAAAAACAGGACCTCCAGGGTAGTACCCACCGCATTGCTGCTTGTGCCATGGGCCAGTGAGGGTAAGAATAGGGTAGTTTGGCAGGTGACTGTGTGGCTGAGGAATTGGTGAAGGTGGCAGGGGTTCAGAATTCTGGATCACAGGGATCTCTTCTGAGGAAGTTACGGGGATGGGTTACACCTGAAACCGAAGGGGTCCGTTATCCTTTCAGCCAGGTTGGCTAGGATTGTTCCTAAGGGTTTAAACTTATTTGGCATGAGGATGGGACCAGAGTGATAGTGCTGGAGATCAGGTAGCTGGATTACAAACAGACATACAGTAATGTGCAGTGAGGAGAGGATGATGATGGAGCAAAATTGCAGTCAACAGGATGAGTTACGACATAAAGGTGGACAGAATCAAAAAGGGTGAATACAGGACTGAAGGTGTTATATTGGTATGTGTGCAGTGTACGGAATAAGGTAGATGAGTTTGCAGCACAGTTGCAGATTGGCACGTATGATATTGTAGGCATCACTGGATCATGGTGGAAAGAAGATTATAGCTGGGAGCTTAATGTTCAGGAATACACACTGTATTGAGAGGATAGGCAAGAAAGCAAAGGAGCCGGTGTTGCTCTGTTGGTAAAAAATGAAATCAAATCGTTAGAAATAGGTGACATCAGATCAGAAGGCATTGAAACATTGTGGATAGAGCAAAGGAAATGCAAGGGTAAAAAGATCCTGATGGGATTAGTATAAAGACACCCCCCACCAAACAGTAGTAAAGATCTGGTCTACAAATTTCAACAGGAGATAGAAAATGCATGCCAAAAGGGCAATGTTTCAATAGTCATGGGGGATTTCAATATGCAGGTAGATTGGGAAAGTCAGGTTGGTGTGGATTCCAGGAAGAGGAATTTCTAGAGTGTTTACGAGATGGCTTTTTAGAGCAGCTTGTGGTTGAGTCCACTAGGGGATCAGCTATTCTGGATTGGGTGTTGTGCAATAAACTGAAATTGCTTAGAGACCTTAAGGCAAAGGAACGCTGAGGGGCAGGTGATCATAATATGATCGAACTCACCCTGAAATTTGAGAAGGAGAAGATAAAGTCAGATGGAGTAAAGGGAAATGCAGAGGCATGAAAGAGGAATTAGCCAGAACTGATTGGAAAGAACACTAGCAGGGATGATGGCAGAGCAACAATGGCTGGAATTTCTGGAAGCAATTCAGAAGGCACAGGATATATACATCACAAAGAGTAAGAAATATTCTAAAGGAAAGATGACACAACCGTGGCTAACAAGGGAAGTCAAAGCCAGCAGAACAGCAAAAACTAGTGGGAAGTTAAAGGATTGGGAAGTTTTAAAAACCAAAAGAAGGCAACTAAAAAAGTAATTAAGAAGGAAAGAAGGTAAAGATAGAATACCATAAGACATAGGAGCAGAATTAGGTCGTTTGACCCCATCAAGTCTGCTCCACCATTCAATCATGGCTGATCCATTTTCCCCTTCTCAGCCACACTCCCCGACCTTCTCCCAGTAACCTTTGATGCCGTGTCCAAACAAGAACCTATCAATATCTGCCTTGTACACCCAACGATCTGGCCTCCACAGCTGCCTGTGGCAACAAATTCCACAAATTCACCACCCTCTGGCTGAAGAAATTTCTCCGCATCTCTATTTTAAATGGATGCTCCTCTATCCTGAGGCTGTGCCCTCTTGTCCTAGACTCCCCTACCATGGGAAACATCCTTTCCACATCTACTCTGTGTAGGCCTTTCAACATTTGAAAGGTTTCAATGAGATCCCCCCTCATCCTTCTAAATTACAGCAAGTACAGACCCAGAGCCATCAAACGTTCCTCATTTGATAACCCTTTCATTCCCAGAATCATCCTTGTGAACCTCCTCTGGACCCTTTCCAAATCCAGCACATCTTTTCTTAGAGGAGGAGCCCAAAACTGTTCACGATACTCAAGGTGAGCCCTCACCAGTGCCTTATAAAACCTCAGCATCACCTTCCTGCTCTTGTATTCTAGACCTTTTGAAATGAATGCTAACATTGCACTTGCCTTCCTCAACATCAACTCAACCTGCAAGTTAACCTTTAGGTTATTCTGCACAATGACACCCAAGTACCTTTGCATCTCAGATTTCTGGATTTTGTCCCCATTTAGAAATTTATTTCTACTACCCATGTGCACGACCATGCATTTTCCAACATTGTATTTCATTTGTCACCCTCTTGCCTATTCTTTTAATCTGTCTAAGTCCTTCTGCATCCTACCTGTTTCCTCAACACTACCTGCCCTTTCACCAATCTTCATATCATCTACAAACTTGGCAACAAAGCCATTTATTCCATCATTTAAATCATTGACATACAGCATAAAAAGAAGCGGTCCCAACAACGACCACTGCAGAACAGCACTAGTCACTGGCAGCCAATCAGAAAAAGATCGTTTTATTCCCACCCGCCTCCTACCAATCAGCCAATGCTCTAACCATGTTAGCATTTTTCCTGTAATACCATGGGCTCTTAACTTGGTAAGCGGCCTCATGTGTGGCACCTTGTCGAAGGCCTTCTGAAAATAAAAAAAATAATCAACATCCCTTTAGCTATCCCACTTATAACCTCCTCAAAGAATTCTAACAGGTTCGTCAGGCTAGATTTTCGCTTAAGAAAACCATGCTGACTTTGTCCTATCTTGTCCTGTGTCACCAAGTACTCCATAACCTCATCCTTAACAATTGACTCCAACATCTTCCCAACCACTGAGGTCAGGCTAACTGGTCTATAATTTCCTTTCTGCTGATTTTTGAAAGGTCGTTACTAATGCCTCCACAGTCTCTAACGCGACCTCTTTCAGAACCCTAGGGTGCAGCTCATCTGGTCCGGGTGAACTTTTTGAGCAGCTTCTCCCTTGTAGTCGTAACTGCCCTAACTTCTCTTCCTTCCAATATCTGGCGTGCTGCTAGTGTCTTCCACGGCGAAAAATGATGCAAAATACCAAAGCAGGTGAGCCAATAATTTTAAAGAGGATACCAAAAATTTCTTCAGATACTAAAGTGTAAAATAGAGGAGAGCGTGAATATCGGACTGCTGGAAAACAGTGCTGGAGAGGTCATAATAGGAGGCAAGAAAATGGCAGACGAACTGAATAAGTATTTTGCATCAGTCTTCACTGTGGAAGACACTAGCAGTACGATGGAAGTTCCAGGAGTCACGGGTCACTAGTCACTAGTCACCATTACTAGAGAGAAGGTTCTTGGGAAACTGAAATGTCTGAAGGTAGATAAGTCACCTGGACCAGATGGTGTACATCCCAGAGTTCTGAAAGAGGTGGCTGAAGAGATTGTGGAGGCATTAGTAATGATCTTTCAAGAATCACTAGGTTTTGGAATGGTTCTGGAAGACTGGAAAATTGCAAACGTCACTCCACTCTTCAAGAGGGGAGAGAGGCAAAAGAAAGGCCAGATAGTTGACCTCAGTGGTTGGGAAGATGTTGGAGATGATTATCAAGGATGAGGTCTCAGGGTACTTGAAGGCACGTGATAAAACAGGCCATAGCTGAATCACAAGATTGGAACAGAAGAGGAGCGTCCCGCTCCCTCCGGATGAACCCGACCTGGTGGCATCGAGATTCATCGTCACCGAGGAAGACGTTAGAAGGGCCTTCCTGAAGATAAATCCAAGGAAGGCGACGGGCCCAGATGGCGTCCCAGGATGGGTTCTCCAGGCCTGTGCAAGCAAGCTAGCTGGAGTGTTTGCTGACATCTTCAACTGCTCCTTGCTTCAGTCTAAGATCCCCTCATGTTTTAGGAAGGCAACGATAATCCCAGTGCCGAAGAAGTGTGAGGTGGCATGCCTGAATGACTATCGACCTGTGGCTCTGACATCAATTGCTATGAAGTGCTTCGAGAGATTGGTTATGACACACATCAACCACAGCCTACCGGTCAACCTCAACGTTTTGCAATTAGCCTACCGGAGAAACAGGTCAATGGCAGATGCCATCTCTCTGGCCCTACATTCCTCCTTAGAACACCTGGAGAATAAAGACGCATACATAAGGCTCCTTTTCATTGACTACAGCTCTGCCTTTAATACCATCATGCTAAATAAACTGATTCCTAAGCTCCGGAACCTGGGCCTTAGCACTCAGATCTGCAGCTGGATCTTCAACTTCCTCACAGACAGGACCCAGGCTGTAAAAATAGGGGACAAGCTCTCCTCTACAATCACTCTGAGCACCGGTGCCCCACAAGGCTGTGTACTCAGCCCCCTGCTGTACTCACTGTACACCCATGATTGTGTAGCCAAGTTTCCATCAAACTCAATATATAAGTTTGCTGATGACACAACAATTGTAGGCCGTATCTCGGGTAACGATGAGTTTGAGTACAGAGAGGAAATTAAGAACCTGGTGGCATGGTGCGAAGACAATAACCTATCCCTCAACGTCAGCAAGACGAAGGAATTGGTTGTTGACTTCAGAAGGAGTAGCGGACCGCACAACCCAATTTACATTGGTGGTGCGCAAGTGGAACAGGTCAAAAGCTTTAAGTTCCTCGGGGTCAATATCACAAATAACCTGACTTGGTCCAACCAAGCAGAGTTCACTGCCAAGAAGGCCCACCAGCCCCTTTACTTCCTGAGAAAACTAAAGAAATTTGGCCTGTCCCCTAAAACCCTCACTAATTTTTATAGATGCACCGTGGAAAGCATTCTTCTAGGGTGCATCACAACTTGGTATGGAAGTTGTCCTGTCCAAGACCGCAAGAAGCTGCAGAAGATCGTGAACACAGCGCAGCACATCACACAAACCAACCTTCCGTCCGTGGACTCGCTTTACACCGCACGCTGTCGGAGCAGTGCTGCCAGGATAATCAAGGACACGACCCACCCAGCCAACACACTTTTCGTCCCTCTTCTCTCCGGGAGAAGGCTCAGGAGCTTGAAGACTCGTACGGCCAGATTTGGGAACAGCTTCTTTCCAACTGTGATAAGGCTGCTGAACGGATCCTGACCCGGATCTGGGCCGTACCCTCCAAATATCCAGACCTGCCTCTCAGTTTTTTTGCACTACCTTACTTCCCATTTTTCTATTTTCTATTTATGATTTATAATTTAAATTTTTAATAT
Organism: Mobula birostris; assembly: GCF_030028105.1. Lineage (NCBI taxonomy): Eukaryota > Metazoa > Chordata > Chondrichthyes > Myliobatiformes > Myliobatidae > Mobula > Mobula birostris. Next base: position 63,849,112 of record NC_092393.1, on the reverse strand, counting down.
TTACTAATTTTAACTATTTTTAATATTTATAGTATGTAATATTTGTAATCCAGGGAGTGTGAAGTGCAGAATCAAATATCGCTGTGATGATTGTACGTTCTAGTACCAATTGTTTGGCGACAATAAAGTATAAAGTATAAGTAGTCAGTATGGTTTCCTCAAAAGAAAATCTTGCTTGACAACTCTGTTGAAATTCTCTGAAAGATAGACAAAGGACAGTCGGTTGATGTTGTGCACTTCACTTTTGAGGTGGTCTTTGCCAAGGTGCCATGCATGGGGCTGCTTAACAAGTTGTGTGCCCATGGTATTACAGGAATGATACAAGCATGGATAAAGCAGTGGCTGACTGGCAGGAGGCAAAGAGATGGAATAAAGGGAGCCTGTTCTGGCTGGCTGCTGGTGACAAGTGATGACCCACAGGGGTCTGTGTTGGGACCGATTCTTTTTACACTGTATGTCAATGATTTGGATGATGGAATTGATGGTTTTGTTGCAAAGTTTGCCAATGATGAGAAGATAGGTAGAGGGGCAGGTAGTTTTGAGGAAGCAGATAGGCTACAGAAAGTCTTGGTTTCAGATTAGAAGAATGGGCAAAGAAGTGGCAAATGAAATACAATGCCATGCACTTTGGTAAAGAAATGAAAGGGTAGACTATTTTCAAAATGGAAAGAAAATACAGAAAACTGAGGTGCAAAGTGACTTGGGAGTCCTTGTTCAGGGTTCTCTAAAGGTTAACTTGTAGGTTGAGTCTGTGGTGAAGAAGGCAAGTGTTGGCATTCATTTCAAGAGGGCTAGAATATAAAAGCGAGGGTGTAGAGTTGAAACTTTATAAAGTACTGGTGAGGCCTCTCTGGGTATTTTGAGCAGTTTGGGCCCTTATCTTAGAAAGGACATTCTGAAACTGGAGAAGGTTCAAAGGAGTTTCACAAAAATGATTCCAGGTTTGAATGGCAGGATATGTCCGTGAAGAGCTTTTGATGGCTCTGCACCTGTATTCCCTGGAAGCTCGAAGAATGAGGGGTAAACTCATTGAAGCCTATCGTTTGGTGAAAGGCCTTGATATGTGGAGAGGATGTTTCCTACGGTAGGGGAGTCCAAGACCAGAGTACACAGTCTCAGGATAGAAGGGCGTCATTTTAGAATGGAGATGAGGAGGAATTTCTTTAGCCAGACTGGTGAATCTGTGGAATTCTTTGCCACAAGCAGCTGTGGAGGTGAAGTCAGTATATATATTTAAGGAAGAGGTTGATAGATTCTTAATTAGTCAGAGAATGAAAGGATATGTGGAGAAGACAGGAGATCATGGCTGAGAAGAAAGTTGGATCGGCCATGATGAAATGACTTGGCAGAAAATTGGAGCACTCAGAGGGCACAAGACACCCATGTGGTCACAGGGGAACATGCAAACACCACACATACAGCGCCAGAGCTCGCGATCAAACTCAAGGCTACTTTGCAGAGCTTTGGGGAAACCCCAGCTGTCAGTGTTCTCGGGCTGAGTTGGAGACTCGATACTCACGGAGTGCAGGGCACCCTGATGTCCAGCGGCCGATCACACGAGAGGCAGTGGAAATGACTGATGAGCTGCCTGAGGGGAGGGACGGACACAGGCTGAGGGTCAGAGCACATGGTGGGGGAGATGTAGCAGGGATGGGGTAACTGGGAGGGGGCAGGGAAGTGGAACACGGCAGAGCCGGGGTGACAGGGGAAGTAGGGGGTGTGGTTGGGTAGGGATGGTCGGAGAGTGCAGGCAATTGGGCAGGGACGGTCGGAGAGTGAGGGCGGTTGGGCAGGGACGGTCGGAGGGTGAGGGCGATTGGGCAGGGACGGTCGGAGAGCGCGGATCGTTGGGTAGGGACGGTCGGAGAAGGCGGGCGGTTGGGCAGGGACAGTCGGAGACTGCGGGCGGATGGGCAGGGTCAGTCGGAGAGTGCGGATCGTTGGGCAGGAATGGTCGGAGAGTGTGGGCGGTTGGGTAGGGACGGACGGAGAGTGCGGATCGTTGGGTAGGGACGGACAGAGAGTGAGGGCGGTTGGGCAGGGACGGTCGGAGAGTGTGGGTGGTTGGGCAGGGACGGTCGGAGAGTGCGGGCGGTTGGGCAGGGACAGTCGGAGAGTGAGGGCAGTTAGGCAGGGACGGTCGGAGAGTGCGGGTGGTTGGGTAGGAACTGTCGGAGAGTGAGGGCGGTTGGGCAGGGACGGTCGGAGAGTGCGGGCGGTTGGGCAGGGACGGTCGGAGACTGCGGATCGTTGGGCAGGGACAGTCGAAGAGTGCGGATCGTTGGGTAGGGACGGTCGGAGAAGGCGGGCGGTTGGGCAGGGACAGTCGGAGACTGCGGGCGGATGGGCAGGGTCGGTCGGAGAGTGCGGATCATTGGGTAGGAACGGTCGGAGACTGCGGGTCGTTGGGCAGGGACGGTCAGAGAGTGAGGGCGGTTGGGTAGGGACGGACGGAGAGTGCGGATCGTTGGGTAGGGACGGACGGAGAGTGTGGGCGGTTGGGCAGGGACGGTCGGAGAGTGCGGGCGGTTGGGCATGGACGGTCGGAGAGTGAGGGCGGTTAGGCAGGGACGGATGGAGAGTGCGGATCGTTGGGCAGGGACGGTCGGAGAGTGCGGGCGATTGGGTAGGGACAGTCGGAGAGTGCGGATCGTTGGGCAGGGACGGTCGGAGAGTGAGGGCGTTTGGGCAGGGACGGTCGGAGAGTGCGGATCGTTGGGCAGGGACAGTCGGAGAGTGCGGATCGTTGGGCAGGGACAGTCGGAGAGTGCGGGTAGTTGGGGTAGGGAAGGAGTGGGGTGGTTGGGTAGGGAAGGAGTGGGGTGGTTGGGTAGGGAAGGAGTGGGGTGGTCTATCAGATGGGACATCACTCACTTCCTGAGCACAGCAGCTCCCTGCTCCGTCCCTTGGGGGGTCTGTAGAAGTTTCCGGACTTTTCTCCATCGCTCCTCCAGCTGCTTCTTCAATGGCTCCAGTTCAATCCGGTCCAGCTACCGAAACGGAGAGCGTCAGTCACCGGGAGAGGGAGCGCGTCTGTCACAGAGACGGAGACGGGGAGAGACAGGGAGAGACGGGGCATCTGTTGCCGGGAGAGGGAGGGAGCGCGTCCGTCACAGAGACGGGGAGACAGGGAGAGACAGGGAGATGAGAAGAGACAGGGAGAGAGGGAGAGACAGAGAGACGGGGAGAGACGGAGAGAGACGGAGAGAGACGGAGAGAGAGACGGAGAGAGACCGGGAGATGGGGAGAGACAGGGAAACGGGGAGAGACTGAGAGACGGGAGAGACTGAGAGACGGGGGAGACAGGGAAACGGGGAGAGACAGAGAGATTGAGCATCTGTTGCCGGGAGAGGGAGGGAGCGCGTCCGTCACAGAGACAGAGAGACAGTGGGGGGGGGGAGCGTCCGTCAGCGGGAGATGGAGCACCATGGAGAGCAAGAGCAAGAGCAAGAGCAGGAGCAGGAGCAGGAGCGAGAGAGAGAGAGAGAGAGACACACACACAGGACGGGAGGGATTTTGAGGGGATGGAAGGAATGTGGGGGAGGGGGTGGGGACAGGTGGTGACCATGGGGGAGGGGACAGGGGAGAGGGGATGTTTGTGGGGGAAAGGACAGGGACTGACATGGGGGGAGGGGACAGGGGACAGGAACTGACTGTGGGGAAGGGGACAGGGGATGTCCATGGGGGAGGGGGAGGGGACAGGTGGTGACAGGGGACTGGGACTGACATGGGGGAGGGGACAGGGGACAGGAACTGACGTGGGGGAGGGGACAGGGGACAGAGGATGTCTGTGGGGGAGGGAACAGGGGACAGGGACTGACTATGGGGGAGGGGACAGGGGACAGGGGACAGGGACTGATCATGGGGGAGGGGACAGGGACTGACTGTGGGGGAGGGGACAGGGGATGTCTATGGGGTAGCGGACAGGGGACTGACCATGGGGGAAGGGACAGGGACTGACTATGGGGGAGGGGACAGGGACTGATCATGGGGGAGGGGACAGGGGATGTCTGTGGGGTAAGGTTCAGGGGACAGGGGATGTCTGTAGGGTAGGGGACAGGGGATGTCCGTGGGGAAGGGGACAAGGGGACAGGGGACGTCTGTGGGGTAGGGGACAGGGGACGTCTGTGGGGTAGGGGACAGGGACTGACTGTGGGCGAGGGGACAGTGACTGATCGTGGGGGAGGGGACATGGGATGACTGTGGGGGAGGGGACAGGGACTGACTGTGGGGGAGGGGACAGGGACTGATCGTGGGGGAGGGGACAGGGACTGACCATGGGGGAGGGGACAAGGGACACACGACAGGGGATATCTGTGGGTGAGAGGACAGGGGACAGGGACTGACTATGGGGGAGGGGACAGGGACTGATCATGGGGGAGGGGACAGGGGATGTCTGTAGGGTAGGGTTCAGGGACAAGGGATGTCTGTGGGTAGGGGACAGGGGATGTCTGTGGGGGAGGGGACAGGGGACAGGGACTGACTGTGGGGGAGGGGACAGGGGACAGGGGACAGGGGACAGGGACTGATCGTGAGGGAGGAGACAGGGGATGTCCGTGGGGAAGGGGACAGGGACTGATCGTGGGCGAGGGGACAGGGACTGATCGTGGGGGAGGGGACAGGAGACGGGGATGTCTGTGGGGTAGGGGACAGGGACTGACTGTGGGGGAGGGGGGGAGGGGACAGGGGACAGGGACTGATCATGGGGGAGGGGACAGGGGATGTCTGTGGGGGAGGGGACAGGGACTGACATGAGGGAAGAGGAAGGAAGATAAACGTGGGGTGGAGTGAGCAGGGGATGATGGGGGGCAGGGAACAGCACTTGACTGCGGGATTGGGGAGGAGACAAGATGACGGTAGGGGAAGGAGATGATGGTAGGGGTGGGGAGACAGTGGGGACGGGGTTACCTTGCACTCCATCTCTGCGCTGAGCTGCTGCAAGACTCGGTTCCAGTCCTTCTCATGGGCACAGAGTTTGTTGAGCAGAGACTCCATCATTCGGTTCACTTGCTCCGTCACTGCGTCCATCTGGAGCTGGGGTGGGGATGGACAGAGGAGCCATCAGCCACAACCCTGATCCCCACCAATCCAAACCTGACCCTTGACCTCAAACACCACCCCCCCGATCCCCACCCTCGCTTGGAGAGATGATTGGGGGGGGGGGGAGGCTGTGACATAAAGAGTCACTGGAGGATCGATCTGCTGCTGACTTCAGTCGCAATCGCTCCGACTCCCTCTGTCTCCCAATTACCACCCACACTCCCCCTCCCCACCCACACTCACCCCGCCCCCACCCCACTGCTCACCCCTCCCCACCCCACACAACCGCCCCCTCACTCACTCCTCCCCCGCACTCACTCACCCCTCCTCCACCCCACCGCTCACCCCTCCCCACCCCACACAACTGCCCACTCACTCACCCCTCCCCCGCACTCACCCCTCCCCAGCCCACACGACTGCCCCTTACACCACCCCTCCCCTGCACTTATTCACCCCTCCCCCGCACTCACTCACCCCACTGCTCACCCCTCCCTCACCCCACACAACCGCCCCCTCACTCACCCCTCCCCCACATTCACCCCTCCCCAGCCCACACGACCGCCCCCTATTCACCCCTCCCCCCACACTCACCCCTCCCCTCCCTCACTCACCCCTCCCCCACCCCACACGACCGACCCCCTCACTCACCCCTCCCCCACCCCACACGATCACCCCCCCACTCACCCCTCCCCCGCACTTGGTCTCCAGGCGGCCGAGCGAGTCAAACAGAGACTGAAACAAGAAGGAGAGGTTACTGAGAGACTGGGGGGGTCGGGGTGATGGTGAGCAGGGGAATTGCAAGCGAGACAAATGAGGGGGAGTGGTGATGGGTCAGAGAAGAGAAGGGGGGGAACCGACAGGTCAGGAAAGGGTCACTGGCTCGGGACGTGGGGAGGGGTGACATCGGGTCCAGATGCGGGGGGGGGGGTGGGTGACGGGTCGGGTCAGGGAGGGGATCGGGTATGGACACCCCCTCACCCCACCTGGATATTGCTCTGTTGTTTCTGATCATCCTGGATCAATCGGCTGGTCGTCTGGTTCAGCCTCTCACACTCGGCCTGGAGCTGCTCGATGTGACTCTGCAACTCCGTACACAAGCCCCCCGTCCTGTGGTACAGACACTCTACATTACACATAACTCCGTACACAAGCCCCCGTCCCGTGGTACAGACACTCTACATTACACATAACTCCGTACACAAGCCCCCGTCCCGTGGTACAGACACTCTACATTACACATAACTCCGTACACAAGCCCCCGTCCCGTGGTACAGACACTCTACATTACACATAACTCCGTACACAAGCCCCCGTCCGTGGTACAGACACTCTACATTACACATAACTCCGTACACAAGCCCCCGTCCCGTGGTACAGACACTCTACATTACACATAACTCCGTACACAAGCCCCCGTCCCGTGGTACAGACACTCTACATTACACATAACTCCGTACACAAGCCCCCGTCCCGTGGTACAGACACTCTACATTACACATAAGACCGTAAGACTTAGGAGCAGAATTAGGCCATTTGGCCCATCGAGTCTGCTCCACCATTCCATCATGGCTGATCTTTTTTTTCCTCCTCCTCAACTCCAGTTCCCAGCCTTCTCCCTGTAACTTTGAATGCCATGTCCAATCAAGAACCTATCAATTTCTGCCTTAAATACACCCAATGACCTGGCCTCCACAGCTGCATCTGGCCAGAAATTCAACAAATTCACCACCCTTTGGCTAAAAAAATTTCTCCACATCTGTTTTGAAAGGGCGCCCCTCTATCCTGAGGCTCTGCCCTCTTGTCCTAGACTCTCCCACCACGGGAAACATTCTTTCCACATCTACTCTGTCTAGGCCTTTCAATATTCAAAAGGTTTCAATGAGAACCCCCTCATCCTTCTGAATTCCAGCAAGTACAGACCCAGAGCCATCAAACATTCCTCGTATAATAACCCTTTCATTCCTGGAATCATCCTTGTGAGCCTCCTCTGAACCCTCTCCAATGCCAGCACATCTTTTCTTAGATGAGGAGCCCAAAACTGTTCACACAATACTCAAGGTGAGGCCTCACCAGTGCCTTATAAAACCTCAGCATCACATCCCTGCTCTTGTATCCTAGACGTCTCGAAATGAATACTAACATTGTATTTGCCTTCCTCACCACTGACTCAACCTGCAAGTTAACCTTTAGGGTGTTCTGCACAAGGACTCCCAAGTCCCTTTGCATCTCAGATTTTTAGATTTTCTCCCCATTTAGAAAATAATCTGCACATTTATTTCTACTACCAAAGGGCCTGAACATGCATTTTCCAAGATTGTGTTTCATTTGCCACTTTCTTGTCCATTCTCCTAATCTGTCTAAGTCCTTCTGCATCCTACCTGTTTCCTCAACACTACCTGTCCCTCCACCAATCTTCGTATCATCTGTAAACTTGGCAACAAAGACATCTACTTTATCATCTAAATCATTGATATACAGCATAAAAAGAAGTGGTCCCAACACCGACCCCTGTGGAACTCCACTAGTCACCGGCAGCCAACCAGACAAGGATCCTTTTATTCCCACTCGCTGCCTCCTACCGATCAGCCAATGCTCTAACCAGGTTAGTTACTTTCCTGTAATACCATGGCCTCTTAACTTGGTAAGCAGCCTCATGTGTGGCACCTTGTCAAAGGCCTCTGAAAGTCCAAATATACAACATCCACCACATCCCCTTTATCTTGTAACCTCCTCAAAGAATTCCAGTAGGTTCATCAGGCAGGATTTTCGCTGAAGGAAACCTTGCTGACTTTGTCTTATCTTGTCCTGTGTCACCAAGTTCTCCATAACCTCATCCTTAACATAACATCTTCCCAGCCACTGAGGTCAGGCTAACTGGTCTATAATTTCCTTTCTGCTGCCTTCCTCCTTTACACTCTCCACCACCCCCTCACCGTGACACACTCACCCACCCCCTCACCGTGACACACTCTCCCCACTCCTCACCGTGTCACACTCTCCCCCCACCCCTCACCGTGTCACACTCTCTCCCACCCCCTCACCACTCACCCACCCCCTCACCGTGACACACTCTCCCCCACCCCTCACCGTGTCACACTCTCTCCCACCCCCTCACCGTGACACACTCTCCCCCACCCCCTCACTGTGACACACTCTCCCCCACCCCCTCACCGTGACACACTCACCCACCCCCTCACCGTGACACACTCTCCCCCACCCCTCACCGTGTCACACTCTCTCCCACCCCCTCACCACTCACCCACCCCCTCACCGTGACACACTCTCCCCCACCCCTCACCGTGTCACACTCTCTCCCACCCCCTCACCGTGACACACTCTCCCCCACCCCCTCACTGTGACACACTCTCCCCCACCCCCTCACCGTGACACACTCACCCACCCCCTCACCGTGTCACACTCTCTCCCACCCCTTACTGTGACACACTCACCCATCCCCTCACCGTGTCACACTCTCTCCCACCCCTCACCGTGACACACTCACCCATCCCCTCACCGTGTCACACTCTCCCCCACCCTCTCACCGTGACACACTATCCCCCTCCCCTCACCGTGACACACTATCCCCCTCCCCCTCACCGTGTCACACTCCCCCCACCCCCTCACCGTGACACACTCTCCCCCACCCCCTCACCGTGTCACACTCTCCCCCACCCCCTCACCGTGACACACTCACCCACCCCCTCATTGTGTCACACTCTCCCCCACCCCCTCACTGTGACACACTCTCCCCCACCCCTCAGTGTCACACTCTCCCCCACCCCCTCACCGTGACACTCACCCCCACCCCCTCACAGTGTCACACTCTCCCCCCCACCCCTCAGTGTCACACTCTCCCCCCACCCCCTCAGTGTCACTCTCCCAACCCCTCACAGTGACACACTCTCCCCCACTCCCTCACCGTGACACACTCTCCCCACCCCTCGCAGTGTCACACTCTCCCCCCACCCCTCACCGTGACACAGTCTCCACCCCTCAGTGTCACACTCTCCCCGACCCCCTCACAGTGCCGCACTCTCCCCACCCCTCATTGTGACACACTCTCCCCAACCCCCTCACAGTGCCGCACTCTCCCCACCCCTCACTGTGACACACTCTCCCCAACCCCCTCACAGTGCCGCACTCTCCCCACCCCTCACTGTGACACACTGTCTCCACCCCTCACCGTGACACACTCTCCCCGACCCCCTCACAGTGCCGCACTCTCCCACCCCTCACTGTGACACACTCTCCCCATCCCCTCACCGTGACACACTGTCTCCACTGTCACATACTCCTACAACCCCCCACTGTGACACACACTCCCCCACCCCCTCACCGTGACACACTGTCTCCACCCCTCACCGTGACACACTCTCCCCCCACCCCCTCACCGTGACACACTGTCTCCACCCCTCACCGTGACACACTCTCCCCGACCCCCTTACAGTGCCGCACTCTCCCCACCCCTCACTGTGACACTCTCCCCACCCCCTCACCGTGTCACACACTCTTACAACCCCCACTGTGACACATACTCCCCCACCCTCACCGTGACACACTCTCCCCACCCCCTCACCGTGACACACTCTCTCCCACCCCCTCACCGTGACACACTCTCCCCCATCCCTTCACGGTGACACATCTCCCCCACCCCTTCACAGTGTCACACTCTCCCCACCCCTCACCGTGACACACTCTCCCCCACCCCCTCACCGTGACACACTCTCCCCCACCCCTTCACAGTGTCACACTCTCCCCCACCCCTCACCGTGACACACTCTCTCCCACCCCCTCACCGTGACACACTCACCCACCCCCTCAATGTGACATATGCTCCCCCACCCCCTCACCGTGTCACACTCTCCCCCACCCCCTCACCGTGACACACTCTCCCCCACCCCTTCACGGTGACACATCTCCCCCACCCCTTCACAGTGTCACACTCTCCCCCACCCCTCACCGTGACACACTCTCCCCCACCCCCTCACCGTGACACACTCTCCCCACCCACTCACAGTGTCACACTCTCCCCCACCCCTCACCGTGACACACTCCCCATCCCCTCAGTGTCACACTATCCCCTGCCCCCTCACTGTGACACACTCTCCCAACCCCCTCACCGTGACACTCTCTCCCCACCCCCTCAGTGACACACTCTCCCCTACCTCACCCTGACACACTCTCCTGACCCCCTCAAAGTGACACACTCCCTCACCCCCTCACCGTATCACACTCTCTCCCACTCCCTCACCGTGACTCACTCTCCCCCACCCCCTCACAGTGACACACACTCACCCACCCCCTCTCGGTGTCACACTCTCCCCCACCCCCTCACAGTGACACACACTCCCCACCCCCTCACAGTGACACACTCTCCCCCACCCCCTCACTGTGATAGACACACCCCCACCCCCTCACCACAGATTGCCGGAGATACCTTTGTCCTCTCCCCGGATGAATCAACCAGCGTGTTCACTGTCTCTTGCAGCTTCTGGAAACGCTGGCACAGGTTGCTGGCATCCTGACTGACGTCTAGACTGCAGACGGGACACGTCCCCTCCGTCTGCAGGCCCAGACTCATCCCAAGCAGGGCACAGGAGGAGCCCATGATTTTCTCCAGAACAGCACCCAGTTTGTCCAGCTGTTGGAAGACAAGGGCTGATCAGACCAAGCACCACAGGCCGGAGACAGGACAGTGTCTGCATCCACCTCATGTCTGGGAGCATGTCCAGGTCCATTCCTACCACCACAGGCCGGAGACAGGACAGTGTCTGCATCCACCCCATGTCTGGGACACGTCCAGGTCCATTCCTACCACCACAGGCGGGAGACAACGCAGTGTCTGCCTCCACCTCATGTCTGGGAGCACGTCCTGGTCCAGTCCCACACCGCAGACGGGAGACAGCACAGTGTCTGCCTCCACCTCATGTCTGGGGACACGTCCACGTCCACTCCCAGCTCCGCAGGCCAGAGACATCAGTGTCTGCATCCACCCCACGTCTGGGACACGTCCAGGTCCATTCCTACCACCACAGGCCGGAGACATCAGTGTCTGCCTCCACCTCATGTCTGGGAGCATGTCCAGGTCCATTCCTACCACCGCAGGCCGGAGACATCAGTGTCTGCATCCACCCCACGTCTGGGACACGTCCAGGTCCATTCCTACCACCGCAGGCCGGAGACATCAGTGTCTGCCTCCACCTCATGTCTGGGAGCATGTCCAGGTCCATTCCTACCACCGCAGGCCGGAGACATCAGTGTCTGCATCCACCCCACGTCTGGGACACGTCCAGGTCCATTCCTACCACCGCAGGCCGGAGACATCAGTGTCTGCATCCACCCCACGTCTGGGACACGTCCAGGTCCATTCCTACCACCGCAGGCCGGAGACATCAGTGTCTGCCTCCACCTCATGTCTGGGAGCACGTCCTGGTCCAGTCCCACACCGCAGACGGGAGACAGCACAGTGTCTGCATCCACCCCATGTCTGGGGACACGTCCACGTCCACTCCCAGCTCCGCAGGCCAGAGACAGGACAGTGTCTGCATCCACCCCGGGTTGTGCAGTGGAGAGCAATTCTCAAGATAAGACTATCAAGATTCCAGATTGTTTTATGTTATTTCCAGTACACAGGTGTAAAGGAGAACAAAATAATTGTAACTCCAGATCCAACGCAGCACAAAAAAACACAATGTTTAGAAAAAAACAATGAGATAGCTTCTACAGGTCGACTGTCTGTCCATAAAGTGATGTTAGGCTGCACATTAGGTGACTGACAGGAAATAATAAAGTAGTGGTGGAGTTAGTGGATGGAGGTGTTGATGGGCCTTACTGCTTGGGGAAAGCAACTGTTTTAGAGTCTGATGGTTCAGGCTCGGATGCCACATAGCCTCCTCCCTGATGGAAATGGGAAAAATAGTCCATAAGCAGGGTGGATGGGATCCTTCACCATGTTACTGGTCATTTGTCAAAGTTGCTGGTGAACGCAGCAGGCCAGGGTGCATCTGTAGGAAGAGGTGCAGTCGATGTTTCAGGCCGAGACCCTTGACAGGGTGCCACACATGAGGCTGCTTAACAAGCTACGAGCCTGTGGTTTTACTGCAAAGATTCTAGCATGGATAAAGCAGTGGCCAATTGGCAGGAGGCAAAGAGTGGGAATAAAGGGAGCCTTTTCTGTCTGGCTGCCGGTGACTAGTGGTGTTCCACAGGGGTCTGTGTTGGGACAAATTCTTTTTTTGTTATATGTCAGTGACTTGGATAATGGAATTGATGGCTTTGCAGATGATACGAAGTTAGGTGAAGAGACAAGTCGTGTTGAAGAAGCAAAGAGACTACTGAAGGACCTAGACGGATTAGGAGAATGGGCAAAGAAATGGCAAATGGAAGACAGTGTCGGGATGTATATGGCCATGCACATTGGTAGAAGAAATAAAAGGGTTGACTATTTTCTAAATGGGGAGAAGATTCAAAAATCTGAGGTGACAAGGGACTTGGGAGTCCTCCTGGCATTAGTAACGCCTCACTTGGAGTAATGTGAATAGTTTTCAGCACAAAACGATGTGCTAACAGGATTCAAAGGAGGTTCGTGAAAATTATTCCAAGTTTGAAAGGCTTATCATGTGAGCAGTATTTGATGACGCTGGAATTCAGAAGAATGGGGTCGGGGAAATCACATTGAAACCTATGGAATGATGAAAGATCTCTTCTCGATTGGATGTGGAGAGAACGTTTCCTATGGTGCAGGAGTCTGAGGTCAGAATCACCTTCACAACACGTCCACTGCCACCATGGGTACAGGAGGCACCCTAACCCTAACCCTCCCCTGGGTCTGGGTATCAGTCTCACCCTAATTCCGGGACCACCCCCACCCCTGGGACTGGGTGTCAGTCTCACCCTAATTCCGGGACCACCCCCACCCCTGGGACTGGGTGTCAGTCTCACCCTAATTCCGGGACCAGCCCCACTCCTGGGACTGGTGTCAGTCTCACCCTAATTCCGGGACCAGCCCCACCCCTGGGACTGGGTGTCAGTCTCACCCTAATTCCGGGACCACCCCCAACCCTGGGACTGGGTGTCAGTCTCACCCTAAGCCCAGAACCACACCTACTCCCGGGATCCCCAGAATCGCTTCAAACGGCAACTCCTGACACCACCCCCCCCCACCCACCCCAGGCTCCCCAGCACTGACCTGCTGCTGGACAGGGGCTCCGGGCTCAGTGCCACTCAGCTGAACCCTCCGGAGATCCTTCAGCTCTTCGTCGATGTTCTTCACCACTTCCCTGGGAAAGGGAGGCTGTTCATTCCAACACCACACTGATATCAACTCCCTGCGCCCACACTCCGCCACAACCCCACATCCCGTCCGTCCACTGGTCTCCACTGACCGGACGAAGGCAAAGGTCAGTTTGGATCAGTAGGAAGTCGACCATGCCAGTAATGAGCTTTAACCCCACCATGCTCTTCCTCATCCATGACAAAACCCCTCCACCCCATTGATATGTCCATCCCTCACAACCCTCCCCTCAGTCCGTCCCCCCAACCCCAGGCCTCACCTGAGATCAGATATCTGAGCCCTCACATCATCAGCCGTCCCCTCACCGTCACTGTCACCTTCTCCTGGGGACTGAACAAACAAAGACCGTCAAGGATCCACAATAATGCCCCCCACCCACCACGAAACCCTGAACTCCACCATCAAACCCCTGACACCACCACCCACCACTTTCTGGTCTGAAACAGACGAGACCCTGGCCCGTGCATGGTCCCCAGGAAAGCATAGGATCACTTAGGGGTTGGCTTGGGGGGGGGGCGCAGTGGCAAAGGAAGTGGTCCCTGCCTGGGGGAGAGGCGGTGGCAATGAGAGGGGGGTCCCTGCCTGGGGGAGAGGCCGTGGGAGGGTGGTCCCTGCCCAGGGGAGGGGCGGTGGCAGTGGGAGGGTGGTCCCTGCCCAGGGGAGGGGTGGAGGGAGAAGGTCCTTGCCCAGGGGAGGGGCCATGGGAGATGGGGTGTCCCTGCCCAGAGGAGGGGCCGAGGAAGATGGGGTGTCCCTGCCCAGGGGAGGGGCCGTGGGAGGGTAGTCCCTGCCCAGGGGAGGGGCCATGGGAGGGTAGTTCCTGCCCAGGGGAGGGGCCATGGGAGGGTAGTCCCTGCCCAGGGGAGGGGCCGTGGGAGATTGGGGGGTCCCTGCCCAGGGGAGGAGTGGTGGGAGATGGGGGTGTCCCTGCCCAGGGGAGGGGCTGTGGGAGGGTAGTCCCTACCTAGGGGAGGGGCAGTGGCAAAGGGGAGGTCCCTGCCCAGGGGAGGGGTGGAGGGAGGAGGTCACTGCCCAGGGGAGGGGCCATGGGAGATGGGGGGGGTCCCTGCCCAGGGGAGGGGTGGAGGGAGGAGGTCACTGCCCAGGGGAGGGGCCGTGGGAGATGGGGGGGGTCCCTGCCCAGGGGAGGGGCGGTGGGAGATGGGGGGGGTCCCTGCCCAGGGAAGGGCTGTGGAAGGGTAGTCCCTACCTAGGGGAGGGGCAGTGGCAAAGGTGGGGTCCCTGCCCAGGGGAGGGGTGGAGGGAGGAGGTCGCTGCTAGGATCTGCACACCTTGGGAGCAGCATGGACAGTTTCCAAATACGATGCTTCATTGTCAGTAATAACAAACAGATTCTGATTACTCTGCATGTGGAACCAGCCCTTCACAGCAATCTGTTTCCTGCCCTTTATACTCGGGAATACAGTACTGGATATTACGGGCCCAGGAAGCAATCTTTCCAAGATATCAATACAGAGTCTCTATAGGACCTTAACACCAGAAGGCTGGAGAGCGCAAATGTTGTGCCTTGTTTAAGGGGTGCTGCTTGGACAAGACTGGGAACTACAGGCTGGTATATCTAGTGGTGGGGAACTTTCTGCAATGGATTCCAAGGGACAGAATCTACCTACATTTGGAAGACCAGGAGTGACGAGGGATAGTCAGCATGGCTTTGTGCATGGGAGATCAGTTTTTGAAGGTGGGACCATATAATCATTGCTGACAGTAGGGTGGTAGACATTGTCCTTGTGGCCTTTTGCAGGACTTTTGACAAGCTCCTGCGTGGTATATTGGTCTGAAGGTTCAATCCTTGGGGATCCAGGTTAACTGACTAATTGAATACAACTTTGGTTCGGAGTTGGGAGAAATGCACTCACCGGGACCTGTCCTTCACTCTCATCTCTTCCTTTCAGCTCCTCGCTGTCCATCGCTATGCTGGCTTCAGGGGCTAAAACACAAGAATTAAATATTGCCATCTGGGCTGATGCAATCACAGGATGGTGGCCCATCCCCTCATCCTAAACTTCCACCCTCTCGCCTCCCCCACCCAATCTCCTCACCTCTTCCACAGTTCCCTCACACAGCCACGGTGAAGGAGCTGTCATGATGGTCTTGTGGGGCCTGTGTCACTGATTACCCCGGTAAGGGGTCTGTCTTTCAACAGCACCATCTGCTCATTCGTACTCAGCACAATCTCCTTCACACAGCCTCTTGCATTCTGACAACTTGTTAATCTGCCCCTCATGAGGGACCACTATCCTGCACACTCCAGAGGAAAATCTCCTTTCTGTACTACTTCTATTTATAGCTAATAATCTCTAATCCAGGCAGCGCCCTGGTGAGCTTTCTTCAAAGCCTCCACACCCTTCCTGTAATGGGAAGACCAGAACTGCACACAATACTCCAGATGTGGCCTGACCGAAGTTTTATACAGTGGCAACATGGCCTCCATCGAAACAGAGAAAACCTACAGCACAATACAGGCCCTTCAGCCCACAATGCTGCGCCAAACATGTATTTACTTTAGAAATTACCTAGAGTCACCCATAGCCCTCTATTTTTCTAAGCTCCATGTACTTACCCAGGAGTCTCTTAAAAGACCCTATTGTATCCACCTCCACCACCATCACCGGCAGCCTATTCCACACACTCACCACTCTCTGCATAAAAAATTCACCCCTGACATCTCCTCTGTACCTACTTCCAAGCAGCTTAAAACTGTGCCCTCTCGTGTTAGCCATTTCAGCTCTGGGAAAAAGCCTCTGACTATCCACATAATCAATGCCTCTCATCATCTTATACACCTCTATCATCTCTTATCATCTGTTGCTCCAAGGAGAAAAGGCCAAGTTCACTCAGTCTATTCACATAAGGCATGCTCCCCAATCCAGGCAACATCCTTGTAAATCTCCTCTGCACTCTTTCTGCAGTTTCCACATCCTTCCTGTAGTGAGGTGACCAGAACTGAGCACAGTACTCCAAGTAGGGTCTGACCAGGGTCCTATATAGCTGTAACATTACCTCTCGGTGTCACATGGGGTGCTGGGAGCAGACCCAAATGCAAGACACAGACACTGAAGTACAAGGAACAGCTCTTGACTAGAGTAAGGACATGACAGGATTCAGGCAGGGAGCAGGAACAAGAGCGCAGACTTGGGCTAGGGAAAGCGGGACCAGGACTAGGAACCATGGACTAGGAGACAAGGCTTGGACTCCGAGCCCAAGACTGGACAAGGACCCAGAACCAGGCAAGGACATGACTTGGCTGCCGGCTGGGGTCTTGGGTCTTGAGCTTGGCCGCCGGCTGGGGTCTTGGGTCTTGAGCTTGGCCGCCGGCTGGGGCCTTGGGTCTTGAGCTTGGCTGCCGGCTGGGGTCTTGGGACTTGAGGCTTGGCTGCCGGCTGGGATCTTGGGACTTGAAACTGCGGGATCCTCGAGGCTAGGGTTCTTGGAGCTTGGCTGCAGGATCCTCGAGGCTAGGGTTCTTGAGTTTGGCTGCAGGATCCTCGAGGCTAGGGTTCTTGGAGCTTGGCTGCAGGATCCTCGAGGCTAGGGTTCTTGGAGCTTGGCTGCGGGATCCTTGAGGCTAGGGTTCTTGGAGCTTGGCTGCGGGATCATCGAGGCTAGGGTTCTTGCAGCTTGGCTGCCGTATCTTTGTCTTGAAATGCGGAGGCTGATAACTCGGAGACTGGAGCTGAGAGACAGACTGGGAACTGAATCATCAACATAGAGCCAGGACTTATCCTTCGACAAGCCAGGACTCATCTTTAACACAACACTAACATGAGACAGGACAGAACATAGACACAGAGCCGGGAGTTATCCAAAGACAAGCCGGGACTCAACTTCATCTCCACTCCAAGGTGGGACGGGTCTCTCCGTCAGGTAATGGCAGAACGGCCAGACTTACCCAACAGAGGCGAGGACAAGATAAGACAAGACAGACTCCCCCTGCAGGGTAACGGCGAAACGGCCTGACTTACCCCACAGAGGTGAGGACAAGACAAGGCAGGACACCCCGCAGGGCAATGGCAAGCAGCCTGGCTTACCACACGGAGGCAAGGACAAGAGACAAACACCACAGAACAACAGACAGTTCCATCTCTGCTCGGGGAAGCTCCGAGTCTCAGTTCAGCCAGCAACCTCAACTGGCTACGGAAACAGCTGGATCCCTATCTAGCACGGAGTGGCTGGCAGCCACTCAGCTGGCCCAGGAAACAGCCGAATCCATCCCGCAAAGACTACTCCAACGAGTGGCAACAAGGCTCCATGAAGCGGTTGTCCTCCAATCAGGCCTAGAGATCACAAATGGTTTTACTGGCCTTCCATCAGCAGGTTGCTCCAAGGGGTACTGACAAGACAAACCAGCAGCCCACACTCAACCCCAAGGCTACGTATATTGCAAGCCCAAAGATGGGAATCAGGTGTCTATGATTAACTCAAACAAGAGTCAGCTGGAATACCCGAAGTCCTGAGTCCATGGACCGGACCGTGAACTGGAATGGGGACTTTACGGAGAGGACCATGACACTCGGCTCTTAAACTCAATCCCACAGTTCATGAAGGCCAATGCACCGTATGCCTTCTTAACCACACAGTCAACTTGCGCAGCAGCTTTGAGTGTCCTACGGACTCGGACCCCAAGATCCTTCTGATCCTCCACACTGCCATGAGTCTTACCACTAATTCTATATTCTGCCATCAAATTTGACCTACCAAAAGGAACCTCTTCACACTAATCTGGGTTAAACTCCATCTGCCACCTCTCAGCCCAGTTTTGCACCTTATCGATGTCCCGCTGCAACCTCTGACAGCCCTCCACACTACCCACAACACCCCCAATCTTTGTGTCATCAGCAAATGTACTAACAGATCCCTGAGGCACACCACTGGCTATTGACCTCCATGCAGAATATGACCTGTCTACAACCACTCTGCCTTCTGTGGGCAAGCCAGTTCTGGATCCACAAAGCAATGTCCCCTTGTATCCCATGCCTCCTTACTTTCTCAATCAGCCTTGCATGGAATACTTTATCAAATTCCTTGCTGAAATCCATATACACTACGTCTTCTGCTCTACCTTCATCAATGTGTTTAGTCACATCCTCAAAAAATTTAATCAGGCTCGTAAGACATGACCTGCCTTTGACAAAGCCATGCTGACTATTCCTAATCATATTATGCCTCTCCAAATGTTCATAAATCCTGCCTCTCAGGATCTTCTCCATCAACTTACTAACCACTGAAGTAAGACTCACTGGTCTATAATTTCCTGGGCTATCTCTACTCCCTTTCTTGAATAAGGGAACAACATCCACAACCCTCCAATCCTCTGGAAACTCCCTCATCCCCATTGATGATGCAAAGATCATTGCCAGAGGCTCAGCAATCTCCTCCCTCGCCTCCCACTGTAGCCTGGGGTACATCTCATCTAGTCCCGGTGACTTATCCAACTTGATGCTTTCCAAAAGCTCCAGCACATCCTCTTTCTTAATATCTACATGCTCAAGCATTTCAGTTCACTGTAAGTCATCCCTACAATCACCAAGGTCCTTTTCCGTAGTGAATATTGAAGCAAAGTACCTCAGCTATCTCCTCCAGTTCCATACACACTTTTCCACTGTCACACTCGATTGGTCCTATTCTCTCACGTCTTATCCTCTTGCTCTTCACATGCTTGTAGGATGCCTTGGGGGTTTTCCCTAATCCTGTCCGCCAAGGCCTTCTCATGGCCCCTTCTGGCTCTCCTAGTTTCCTTTTGATCTCCTTCCCGCTAACCTTATAATCTTCTAGATCTCCTATCATTACCTAGTTTGTTGAACCTTTTGTAAGTTTTTCTTTTCTTCTTGACTAGATTTACAACAGCCTTTGTACACCATGGCTCCTGTACCCTACCATCCTTTCCCTGTCTCATTGGAATGTTCCTATGCAGAATGCCACGCAAATATCCCCTGAACATTTGCCACATTTCTGCTGTACATTTCCCTGAGAACATCTGTTCCCAATTTATGCTTCCAAGTTCCTGCCTGATAGCCTCATAATTCCCCTTACTCCAATTAAATGCTTTCCTAACTTGTCTGTTCCTATCTCTCTCCAATGCTATGGTAAAGGAGATAGAATTGTGATCACTATCTCCAAAAAGCTCTCCCACTGAGAGACCTGACACCTGACCAGGTTCATTTCCCAATACCAGATCAAGTACAGCCTCTCCTCTTGTAGGCTTATCCACATATTGTGTCAGGAAACCTTCCTGAACACACCTAAGAACTTCACCCCATTTAAGCCCCTTGCTCTAGGGAATATTTAGGAATCAATATTTGGAAAACTAAAATCTCCCACAATGACAACCCTGTTATTATTACACCTTTCCAGAATCCTTTCACTATCTGCTCCTCGAAGTCCCTGTTACTATTGGGTGGTCTATTTAAAAAAACAGTAGATTTATTAACCCCTTCCTGTTTCTAACTTCCACCCACAGAGACTCAGTAGACAATCCCTCCATGACTTCCTCCTTTTCTGCAGCCGTGACACTATCTCTGATCAACAGTGCCATGCCCCCACCTCTTTTGCCTCCCTCCCTGTCCTTTCTGAAGCATCTAGAGCCTGACTCTCTAGGTAAAAATTCCTGTCCCTGAGCCCTTCAAATCTCTGTAATGGCCACAACATCATAGCTCCAAGTACTGATCCACACTCTAAGCTCATCCACTTTGTTCATGCTGTTTCTTGCATTAAAATAGACGCATCTCAAACCATCAGTCTGAGAGCATCCCTTCTCTATCACCTGCCTATCCTCCCTCTCGCACTGTCTCCAAGGTTTCTCTATTTGTGAGCCAACCGTCTCTTCCTCCGTCTCTTCAGTTCGGTTCCCACCCCCCAGCAGTTCTAGTTCAAACTCTCCCCAATAGCCTTCGCAAACCTCCCTGCTAGGATATTAGTCCCCTTCGGATTCAAGTGCAACCTGTCCCTTTTGTACAGGTCACGCCTGCCCCAAAAGAGGTCCTATGATCCAGAAATCTGAATCCCTGCCCCCTGCTCCAATCTCTCAGCTATGCATTTATCCTCCACCTCACTCTGTTCCTACACACACTGTCATGTGGCACAGGCAGTAATCCCGAGATTACTACCTTTGAGGTCCTACTTCTCAACTTCTTTCCTAACTCCCTGTAGTCTGTTTGCAGGACCTCCTCCCTTTTCCTACCTACGTTGTTGGTACCAAAATGTAACACGACCTCAGGCTGTTCACCTTCCCACTTTAGGATGCTGTGGACGCGATCAGAAACATCCTGGACCCTGGCATCTGGGAGGCAGGCTACCATCCGTGTTTCTTTCCTGCGTCCACAGAGTCGCCCGTCTGACCCCCTAACTATAGAGTCCCCTATCACTGCTGCCATCCTCTTCCTTTCCCTACCCTTCTGAGCCACAGGGCCAGACTCTGTGTCAGAGGCACGGCCACTGTTGCTTCCCCCAGGTAGGCCGTTCCCCCCAACAGTACTCAAACAGGAGTACTTATTATTAAGGGGAACAGCCACAGGGTACTCTCTAGTATCTGACTTTTGTCCTTCCCTATCCTGACTGTTCCCCACTTATCTGTCTCCTGAGTCCCCAGTGTGACTGCCTGCCTATAGCTCCTGTCTATCACCTCCTCACTTCCCCTGACCTGACGAAGGTCATCGAGCTGCATCTCCAGTTCCGTAACCTGGTCCCTAAGGAGTTGCGGCTCAACGCATTTAGTACAGATGTGGCCATCCAGGAGGCCGGGAGTCTCCCGGACTTCCCACATCTGACACCCAGTACAGAACATTGGCCTCACAGACATACTTCCTGTTTCTGTTCCTCACAGGTAACTTACCTCACCTCGACCCATTATCCCCGAAGCCGAAATGAGCCAAAGCCCTCCCACTCTGCCTCAGATCACTCCGTCGATGACACTCCGCTTGGCCGTGTCTCCCTTTTATGCCTAAACCTTTCCTGCTATTTCACTCATGATTGGTGCTCTGCTTATAGCCACTGATAGGCCACATACAATGAACAAACGCTCTCGAAGCTCCCTTTTTAAATAACCGCCGCCAAACTGCGAGAAATCCCTCTTGGTAAAGCTCTGTTTGTAAAACATCTTTCTACTCAATGCCCCAAATAGTGAAGAGGTGTATGCCTGTTTTACCTCCCGACCTGCTGTGGTACTACTTTCAGAGAGCTGCAGACTGAACTCCAGGAACCCTCTGAACCTCAGTGCCCTTGACTGTGTACTTTCATCTCCCAAAGTGCAGCACCTTACACTTAAGCTCCACAATTAAACTCAGTGACCATATTTCCAGCTGATCTCTATCCTTTGACCACCTTCCTCACTATTCAGACTTCTGGCAATGTTTCTGTCAACTGCAAACTTACCAACTGATCCAAATTATCGTCCTAAATATTTATACTGTATATGTCACAAACAGCAGTGATCACTGCAGAACACCACAGGTCACAAGCCTCCACAACTCTCTCTGTCTTGCATAGCCAAGTCAATCTACCAGACTTCCATGGGTTCCATCTGCCTTAATCTTTTGCATCAGGCTACTATGAGAGACCTTGTTGAAAACTTACAGAAGTCCACGTAGGCAACATCCACTGCTCTACTCTCATAAATTATCTTTGTCACTTCCTCAACATTTCGTTAGTTTGTTAGACATAATTCCCCCACCCCCCACACAAAGCCATGTTGGCTGTCCCTGATGTCTATGCTTTTCCAGATGTGATTAGACTGCATAACTAAGCATTTTCTCCAGTAATTTCCCTACCACTAACGACAGTGAGAAATGGTCATCTTTGCGAATCCAATCCTTTCGAAGACAAGCTGAGTGATCACTTGTAGACCCAGTGTTGACACTGACCATCGTTTCTATCCTACTGAGTTCACCGAAGTCTGGATCACATAGAAAGAATAGTCCGTCCTATCTTTCTGTAGTGCTGTCATGTGGCAGGGTTGGCCCAAAGCTACACAGGCCGATCAGGGAGGGGAAAGAGGAAGAGCTGGACATTCACCGTATTCCACACCGACAAAGAACCCACAGAACCTCCCACTACTCCAATCTAATCCCAAAATGCACAGGAACCACCATTTCCCCAAACTCACCTAATTCTGAGAAGGCTTTCTCAAGTGCAGAGACTCGCTGATCCAACAAAGGTTGATAGTCAGATGCATGTCGAATGCGTTGAAGAGCGAATATAGTATCGGGATAAAGCTCAGCTCCCTCCCCAGTGAGCATGGATGACCCAGCTCCCTTCTGTGCAGCAGAATGGTGATGTTCCTGGGCTGAATGTCCTTTGGAAGGCTGGATTATCATGGGAGCAGCCTGTGCTTTGCTTTCTGTCTCCTGGGGCAAAGATACTTGAGTGGCCATTTCCTCAGGGTTCTCAGCTGCCTGGGTATCATCAGCAGATGCAATCTTTGTGTCAACAGCTGGTGCAGGAGCAGCAACTTGGCTTGTTAGAGAGTGTGCGACCTGTTCAAGAGCAGCAAAACACAAAATTCAGCAACTGCCTGGTGTTCACCAGCAAGGTCTAAAACAGACTTCCAAACCTGGTCCTCACATCACGTACAGGCTCAGGGAGTGGATCAACAAGAGTTCCCTGGAGAGCCTTCCAGCTGACAAACTGTTTCCCATCCTCCGTTTTCTTCTAGAGAGCACAATAGAGAACAATGGTATTAAATAGCAGCGGAATGAGAACCAGGTTTCCTATATCCTACCTTCAACATTCTTAAAAAATATCGGCCATTTGGCCCATTAAGTCTGCTCCGCCATTTCATCATGGCAGATCCATTTCCCTCTCAGCCCCAATCTCCTAGTCTCTCCCTGTATCCCTTCATGCCCTGACTAATCAAGAATCTATCAACCTCTGCCTTAAATATACCCAGTGACTTGGCCTCCACGGCCGCTTGTGGCAATGAATTCCACAGATTCACCACTCTCTGGCTAAAGAAGTTCCTCCTTATCTTCATTTTAAATGGATGTCCCTCTATTCTGAGGCTGTGCTCTCTGGTCTGAGACTCCCCCACCATAGGAAACAACCTCTCCAAGTCTATTCTCTCGAGGCCTTTCAACATTCAATAGGTTTCAATGAGGTCACCCCTCATTCTTCTCAACAGTGAGTACAGGCCAAGAGCCATCAAATGCTTTCACACGACAAGCCTTCTAATCCTGGAACCATTTTTGTGAAATTCATTTGAGCCCTCTCCAATGTCAACACATCCTTTCTTAGATAAGAGCCCAAAACTGCTCACAATACTCCAAGTGAGGCCTCACCAGTGCTTTATAGAGTCTCAAAATTACATTATTGCTTTTATATTCCAGTCCTCTCAAAATGAATGCTAACATTGCAGGACAAAGAATAATCCGTTAATGTTGTGTACTTGGATTTTCATAAGGTCTTTGACAAGGTGACACACATGAGGCTGCTTAACAAGCTACGAGCCCAGGTATTACAGGAAAGATACTAGTATGGCTAAACCAGTGGCTGATTGCCAGGAGGCAAAGAGTGGGAATAAAGGGAGCTTTTTCTCACTGACTGCTGGTGACTAGTGGAGCTCCACAGATGTCTGAATTGGGAGTGGTTCTGTTTACGTTTTATGTCAATGATTTGGATGATGGAATTGATGGCTTTGTTGCGAACCTGTCTAAGTCCTTCTGTAGCCTCTCTGCTTCCTACCGGCTCTTCCACCTATCTTTGTATTGTCTACAAACTCTGCAACAAAGCCATCAATTCCATCATCCAACTCATAGGCATAAAACATAAAAACAATCGGTCCCAACACAGACCCCTGTGGAACACCACTAGTCACCAGCAGCCAGCCAGAAAAGGCTCCCTTTATTCCCACTCTTTGTCTCCTGCCAATCAGCCAAAGCTCTATCCATGCTAGAATCTTTTCTATAATACCAAGGGCTCTTAACTTGTGTGGCACCTTGCCAAAGTCCTTCTGAAACTCCAAGTACACAACATCCACCAATTCTCCTTTGTCTGTTCTGCTTGTATTTTCTTCAAAGAATTCCAACAGATTTGTCAGGCAAGATTTTCCCTTGAGGAAACCATGCTGACTTTGCCCTGTTTTATCATGTGCCTCCATGTACCCGGAAACCACATCCTTAATAATCGACTCCAACATCTTCAAAATCACTAAAGTTAGACTAACAGGCCTATTATTACCGGACACAATAGGCTCGTTTAAGAGACTTCTGGATAGGTATATGGTGCTTAGAAAAATAGAGGGCTATGGGTAACCCGAGGTAAATTCTAAGGTAAGGAATGTTCGGCACAGCTTTGTGGGCGCAAGGTCCTGTATTGTGCTGTAGGCTTTCTATGTTTCTATTTCTTTTCTTCTACCTCTGTCCCTGAAGAGCAGACTGATATTTGCAATTTTCTTGTCCTCTAGAACTGTGCCGGAATACATTGATTCTTGACAGATCATTACTAATGCCTCCACTGTGTTTTCAGCCACCTATTTCAGAACCCTGGGGTGTACATTATCTGATCCAGGTGACTTATCTACCTTCACACCTTTCAGTTTCCCAAACAACTCCTCCTAGTAATGGCACTTTCACATACTTCTGCCCCCGACACACCTGAACTTCCACCATACTTCCACTGTGAAGACTGATGCAAAATACTTATTCAGTTTGTCTGCCATTTCCTTGTCTCCCCATTACTATCTTTCCAGCGGTCCAATATCCACACCTGCCTCTCCTTTACACTTTATATATCTGAAGAAACTTTTGGTATCCTCTTTAATATTATTGGCTAGCTTACCTTCGTATTCATTCTTTACCTTATATATGACTTTTTTAGTTGCCTTCTGTTAGTTTTTAAAAGCTTCCCACTAATTTTGGTCTATTATCTGCTCTCTCTTTGGTTTTTATGTTGGCTCTGACTTCTCCTGTCAGCCACTGTTGCATTGTCCTGTCTTTAGAATACCTCTTCTTCAGGAACCATCTATCCTCCATTTTCCGAATTGCTCCCAGAAATTCCAGCCA
Organism: Mobula birostris; assembly: GCF_030028105.1. NCBI lineage: Eukaryota > Metazoa > Chordata > Chondrichthyes > Myliobatiformes > Myliobatidae > Mobula > Mobula birostris. Next base: position 63,823,768 of record NC_092393.1, on the reverse strand, counting down.
TTGCTACTTTGCACTCTAGAAATTCCACCTCCTTGACTCCACCACCAACCTGATTTTCCCAATCCACCTGCATATTGAAATCCTCCATGACAATTGTAATTTGACCTTTTAGCGGGTATTTTCTATCTCCTGCTGTTATTTGTAGGGCACATCCTTACTACTGTTTGGGGGTCTGTATACAACTTCATCAGGGTCTTTTTACCCTTGCAGTTCCTTAGCTCTATTCAAAATGATTCTACACCTTCCGATCCTATGTCAGCTATTTCTAATAATTTGATTTCATTTTTTACCAAGAGTCAAGCCACCCCCTCTGCCTTTCTGCCTGTCCTTTCAATACAATGTGTAGCCTTGGATATTAAGCTCCCAGATATCATCTTCTTTTCTCCATGATTCGGTGATCCCCATAACATCATACCTGCCAATCTGTAACTGTGCTACAAGTTCATCTACCTTATTCCGTATACTGTGCGCATTCAAACATAACACCTTCAGTCCTGTATTCACCTTTTTCGATTTTGTCCTCCTTTTACATTGCAACTCACCCCATTGACTGCAATCTTGCCCTATTATCAGCCTCTGCTTGCCTGCAGTCTCAATACGTACTGCTTCTGCTTGTAAACCAACTACCCCATCTTCAGCCCTATCACCCCGGTTCCCATCCCCCTGCCAAATTGGTTTAAACCTCCTGAACAGCCCTAGCAAACCTGCCACAACTATATTAGTCCCCCTCGGGTTCAGGTGTAACCCATCCCTTTTGTGGAGGTCATAACTTCCCCAGAAGAGATCCCAATGATCCAAAAATCTGAAACCCTGCCCCATGCACCAGTTCTTCAACCACGCATTCATCTGCCAAATCATCCTATTACTCTCACTGGCCTGTGGCATGGGCAGCAATCCAGAGATTAATACTCCGAAGGTCCTGTTTTTCAGCTTTCTCCCTAGCTCCCTACAATCTCCCTTTAGGACCTCCTCACCTTGTCTACTTCTGTTATTGGTGCCAATATGTTCTAAAACTTCTGGCTGCACAACCTTCCTGTTCAGAATGCTGAGGACCTGATCCAAGACGTCTCTGACCCTGACTCCTGGGTGGCAACATACCACCTAGGTGTCTCTGCAGCACCCACAGAACCTCATTTCCATTCCTCTGACTATGGAATCTCCTATCACCACTGCAGTCCTCTTCATCTCTCTTCTCTTCTGAGCCTCGCACCAGACTCATTGCCAGAGACCTGGTTGCTACAGTTCCACCCTCGTAGGTCATACCCTTCAACAGTATGCAAAGTGGTATAATTATTATTGAGGGGAACAGCCACAGGGATGCTCTGCACTGGCTTAACTGACCAGAGGTCAGAAAGATCAGAGAATAACAATGGTACGTATTAAATACTAGTGAAATGGGAGCCAGGTTTCTTATGTCTTACCTTCAACCATTTCACTAGCTTAATTGCTTTGAAACTTGAGAATCTGGTTTGAAATTAATTAAAGTTAACTATTCATAAAGTCAACAGCCTACAATGTAGGTGCTATTTTTGCAGGGAACCAAACTTCTGAATTCATCAAAGACCCCTGTGCCGGTGGGCACTGGCTACTGCAAGATCAGAAAGCCAGTGGCTTTTTGGACATTTCTTACCTGGAACTTTCATCAGCGAGAATAAATGATGCACGACCAAACACAATCTTAATGTAGACAAATTTGATATCTAACTTAAAAGATCTTTTGTTAAAATAGGAATGCTTTGTCTGTGTATGTACTACTATTCAGTTGATTGGTGGAGGGGAGAGGGATGGGGGAGAGAGGGGTGGAGGGGGGATAGTGATGAAGGTTGGGAGGTGGCTGGGTTAAACAGTCAAAATGCAATTGGTTGTATTGAATGTAATTTGTTGGTGTTGCAATAAAAAATTAGTAATAAAAAAAGATCAGAAAGCCAGTGGAACAGACAAGTGAGTCTCGTTGTGAGCATTGACAATACAGATGGTTGCAGTGGGTTACACTGTAAGTGTCGACAGTAAAGGCAGTGTCGGCCTGTTACACTTACTGAAACCTGACCCTGCACAGACACTGAGGAAGTTGCGTTCAAAGGTGATACTACACCTGTGTTGTCGGAGGTACAGGGAGCCACTGGTTACACCCACTGTTCCCTCGTCAGACATGGACATCAGCAGCAATTAGGGAACCTATGTTTGGGACACAGAGTCACTGTGTTTATACGGTATGCCATGACACTGACGGACGTTCTGGGTCAGGTGAATTCCTAGTTCCCATCAGTCCTAGCCTTTCCATCCTCTCCACATCTGCCTGGATCCTAATCTTGGAATCCCCTCACAATTTCTTGTCTCTGACAAAACCCTTTGAGGCCCTGGTATTGTGTTCAGAGCCCAGTCCAGTGCCGGAAATTTTCGAGTCAGGCAGTAACAGCAGGAAACAGAAAGACAACATTTCTAGTCTGCTACCCTCCATCACCCAGTCATAAAGCTTATCTGTGGCCAGCAAGACCAACAACACATATAGAAATGCTGGGGGTAGGAGGAGGGGTTGGGTCAGTGGTGGTAGGGAGGGGGACCTAACTGGATATGGGCAGGGGCAGAGTGTATGGGGAAGGAGCTGGGATCAAGGGCTAGGAGTGATCCAAACTGACAGACTCGCTCCTTCAAACCTAGAGTGTGCACCCTCTCCCTGCCTCTGCAGGGCCTGAATAACCTCCTTGTGACAGAACGTTCTAGTCTTTCATACTTTTCCAGAACTCTTGGGCTCATGGTGAAGACTGGCACTCTTGGGCATGTACGTGTTAGGCAGAAGTGCCTGTTTCTGCCGGGTGGAATCCAGCCTGGCACCCTGTGGTTTGCTCTGCTCAAGGGGTGAGGGAATGGGGAGGTTCTCTCCAAAGGCAAGACGTCTGTGAACAGTTCTTGATTGATCATATCTCCCTCACATGCTCACAGTGTGATGCACAGAACAGGACTCTAGCAATGTTACTTGAAGAAAGGTCTCACCAGAACCTCATTTACTTGGCCCACTTGGTTCATCACCTGAAACACAAGGGAAGGCAGAGTTAATGCATGACCCAACACACACATGTACACACTCCCAACAACTGGGAGTGGAAATCTCTATGAGAAGAAAAGGACTTTCACACTTGCCTTACCGAATTGATATTGCTGTCTATGTCTTTAATACGATCTTCAACAGAGCTTTGGAACTTCTTCAAATAATTCATCTCTTGCATCATTTCTTCCATCATGGACATTGCCTGCAACACAATAACTACCTGGGTCACAGCCCACAGTTGAACAACACCAGACCCCCTCCCCCAACACCTGGATCCACAGCCAATACCCAGTTCCTACATCCACACCACACACCCATGAGACAGTCACAGCCACTCAGGGCAGTGCTAACTCTCCACAGCAGCCAGAAGAATGGTGAAAAAGACCAATGTATCTCGCAATACCCTTAGAAATTGTCAGAAACCCACCCTTCAGCCCACATGTTTGTGCTGTCCTTGTATCCACCTAGACTAATTCCACTTACTTCAGCCTCCCATTTCTTCTCCCTCACCTGGTCTCACCCATCACCTTCTTGCTTTCCCTCCTCCTCGACCACCCCCCACCCACCTTCTAATTCAGATTTCTTCCCCTTCCCTTTCTAGTCCTGAAGAAGTCCCAGCCGGAGACATTGATGTTCATTCCTTTGCATAGACGCCACCGAACCTCTTCAGCTGCTCCAGTATTTTGTGTGGCCCAAGATTTCCAGCATCTACAGAATCACTTGTGTTTTCCACTTACTTTCATCATTTTGTTTTGTTCTGCCACTCTCTCTGCTTCACCCTACGGCCAATTCTCATTGCGTTGCCCCTGCTTCACCCTACAGAGTCCACAACTGTCCTGACATCTTTCTTTTAGGTCCACGTGAGCACCCCCTCCTTTCCCCATCGGACTCTCTGTTCGCCCTACACAATCCACGTGAGCTCCACCCTTTCCCCAATCGGACTCTCTGTTCGCCCTACACAATTCACGTGAGTCCCCCCCTTTCCCCATCGGACTCTCTGTTCACCCTACACAATCCACGTGAGCCCCCCCCCTTTCCCCATCGGACTCTCTGTTCACCCTACACAATTCACGTGAGCTCCACCCCCTTTCTCCATCGGACTCTCTGTTCACCCTACACAATCCATGTGAGCTCCCCCCCTTTCCCCATCGGACTCTCTGTTCACCCTACACAATTCACGTGAGCTCCACTCTTTCCCCAATCGGACTCTCTGTTCACCCTACACAATTCACGTGAGCCCCCCCCCTTCCCCATCGGACTCTCTGTTCACCCTACACAATTCACGTGAGCTCCACTCTTTCCCCAATCGGACTCTCTGTTCACCCTACACAATTCACGTGAGCCCCCCCCGCCTTCCCCATCGGACTCTCTGTTCACTCTACACAATTCACGTGAGCTCCACTCTTTCCCCAATCGGACTCCTGTTCGCCCTACACAATCCACGTGAGCTCCACCCTTTCCCCAATCGGACTCTCTGTTCGCCCTACACAATTCACGTGAGTCCCCCCCTTTCCCCAATCGGACTCTCTGTTCACCCTACACAATCCACGTGAGCCCCCTCTTTTCCCTAATCGGACTCTTGTTCACCCTACACAATGCATGTGAGCCCCTCCCCTTCCCCAACGGACTCTCTGTTCGCCCTACACAATCCACGTGAGCCCCCCCCTTCCCCCAATCAGACTCTTGTTCACTCTACACAATCCACGTGAGCCCCCCCCCCTTTCCCCAATCGGACTCTTGTTCACCCTACACAATTCACGTGAGCCCCCCCCCTCCCCAATCGGACTCTCTGTTCACAATTCATGTGAGCCCCCCCCTTCCCCAACGGACTCTCTATTCGCCCTACACAATCCACGTGAGCCCCCCCCCCTTTCCCCAATCAGACTCTTGTTCACTCTACACAATTCACGTGAGCTCCACCCTTTCCCCATCGGACTCTCTGTTCACCCTACACAATTCACGTGAGTCCCCCCCTTTCCCCATCGGACTCTCTGTTCACCCTACACAATCCACGTGAGCCCCCCCCTTCCCCATCGGACTCTCTGTTCACCCTACACAATTCACGTGAGCCGCCCCCCTTTCCCCATCGGACTCTCTGTTCACCCTACACAATTCACGTGAGCTCCACCCCCATTCCCCATCGGACTCTCTGTTCACCCTATACAATCCACGTGAGCACCCTCCCGTTCCCCATCGGACTCTCTGTTCACCCTACACAATTCACGTGAGCTCCACTCATTCCCCATCGGACTCTCTGTTCACCCTACACAATTCACGTGAGCTCCACCCTTTCCCCATCGGACTCTCTGTTCACCCTACACAATTCACGTGAGACCCCCCCCTTTCCCCAATCGGACACTTGTTCACCCTACACAATCCACGTGAGCCCCCTCCCTTTCCCCATCGGACTCTCTGTTCGCCCTACACAATCCACGTGAACTCCACCCTTTCCCCAATCGGACTCTCTGTTCGCCCTACACAATTCACGTGAGCCCCCCCACTTTCCTCAATTGGACTCTCTGTTCACAATTCACGTGAGCCCCCCTCTCTCCCCAATTGGACTCTTGTTCACCCTACACAATTCACGTGAGCTCCACCCTTTCCCCAATCGGACTCTCTGTTCACCCTACACAATTCACGTGAGCTCCACCCTTTCCCCATCGGACTCTCTGTTCATCCTACACAATTCACGTGAGCCCCCCCCCCTTTCCCCAATCGGACTCTCTGTTCGCCTTACACAATCCACATGAGCCCCCCCCCTTCCCCATCGGACACTCTGTTCGCCCTACACAATTCACGTGAGCCCCCCCACTTTCCTCAATTGGACTCTCTGTTCACAATTCACGTGAGCCCCCCCCTTTCCCCAATCGGATTCTTGTTCACCCTATACAATTCACGTGAGCCCCTCCACTTTCCCCATCGGACTCTATGTTCACCCTACACAATTCCCCAATCGGACTCTTGTTCACTCTACACAATCCATGTGAGCCCCCCCCCTTTCCCCAATCGGACTCTTGTTCACCCTACACAATTCACGTGAGCCCCCCCCCCTTTCTCCATCGGACTCTCTGTTCGCCCTACACAATCCACGTGAGCCCCCCACTTTCCCCAATCGGACTCTTGTTCACCCTACACAATTCACGTGAGCCCCCCCCTTTCCCCATTGGACTCTCTGTTCACCGTACACAATCCACGTGAGCTCCACCCTTTCCCCAATCGGACTCTTGTTCACCCTACACAATCCACGTGAGCCCCCCCCTTTCCCCAATCGGACTCTTGCTCACCCTACACAATCCACGTGAGCCCCCTCCCTTTCCCCAATCGGACTCTCTGTTCGCCCTACACAATCCACGTGAGCCCCCCTCCTTTCCCCATCGGACTCTCTGTTCGCCCTGCACAATCCATGTGAGCCCCCCCCTTTCCCCAATCGGACTCTTGTTCACCCTACACAATTCACGTGAGCCCCCCCACTTTCCTCAATTGGACTCTCTGTTCACAATTCACGTGAGCCCCCCTCTCTCCCCAATCGGACTCTTGTTCACCCTACACAATTCACGTGAGCTCCACCCTTTCCCCAATCGGACTCTCTGTTCACCCTACACAATTCACGTGAGCTCCACCCTTTCCCCATCGGACTCTCTGTTCATCCTACACAATTCACGTGAGCCCCCCCCCTTTCCCCAATCGGACTCTCTGTTCGCCTTACACAATCCACATGAGCCCCCCCTTCCCCATCGGACTCTCTGTTCGCCCTACACAATCCATGTGAGCCCCCCCCCTTTCCCCAATCGGACTCTTGTTCACCCTATACAATTCACGTGAGCCCCTCCACTTTCCCCAATCGGACTCTTGTTCACCCTTTACAATCCACATGAGCCCCCCCCTTTCCCCAATCGGACTCTCTGTTCACCCTACACAATCCACGTGAGCCCCCTCTTTTCCCTAATCGGACTCTTGTTCACCCTACACAATGCACGTGAGCCCCCCCACTTTCCCAAATCGGAGTCTCTGTTCACCCTACACAATCCACGTGAGCCCCCCCCCTTTCCCCATCGGACTCTCTGTTCACCCTACACAATCCACGTGAGCCCCCCCCCTTTCCCCATCGGACTCTCTGTTCGCCCTACACAATTCACGTGAGCCCCCCCCTTTCCCCAATTGGACTCTCTGTTCACCCTACACAATTCACGTGAGCCCCCCCCACTTTCCCCATCCGACTCTCTGTTCACCCTTCACAATCCACGTGAGCCCCCCCCTTTCCCTATCGGACTCTCTGTTCACCCTACACAATCCACGTGAGCACCCCACCTTTCCCCATTGGACTCTCTGTTCACCCTACACAATTCACGTGAGCTCCACTCTTTCCCCATCGGACTCTCTGTTCACCCTACACAATTCACGTGAGCCCCCCCCCCTTCCCCAATCGGACTCTTGTTCACCCTACACAATCCACGTGAGCCCCCTCCCTTTCCCCATCGGACTCTCTGTTCGCCCTACACAATCCACGTGAGCTCCACCCTTTCCCCATCGGACTCTCTGTTCACCCTACACAATCCACGTGAGCCCCCCCCCGTTTCCCCATCGGACTCTCTGTTCGCCCTACACAATTCACGTGAGCTCCACCCCCTTTCCCCATCGGACTCTCTGTTCACCCTACACAATCCACGTGAGCTCCACTCTTTCCCCAATCGGACTCTCTGTTCACCCTACACAATTCACGTGAGCCCCCCCCCCTTTCCCCAATCGGACTCTCTGTTCGCCTTACACAATCCACATGAGCCCCCCCCCTTCCCCATCGGACTCTCTGTTCGCCCTACACAATCCATGTGAGCCCCCCCCCTTTCCCCAATCGGACTCTTGTTCACCCTATACAATTCACGTGAGCCCCTCCACTTTCCCCATCGGACTCTATGTTCACCCTACACAATTCCCCAATCGGACTCTTGTTCACTCTACACAATCCATGTGAGCCCCCCCCCTTTCCCCAATCGGACTCTTGTTCACCCTACACAATTCACGTGAGCCCCCCCCCCCTTTCCCCATCGGACTCTCTGTTCGCCCTACACAATCCACGTGAGCCCCCCACTTTCCCCAATCGGACTCTTGTTCACCCTACACAATTCACGTGAGCCCCCCCCTTTCCCCATTGGACTCTCTGTTCACCGTACACAATCCACGTGAGCTCCACCCTTTCCCCAATCAGACTCTTGTTCACTCTACACAATTCACGTGAGCTCCACCCTTTCCCCATCGGACTCTCTGCTCACCCTACACAATTCACGTGAGCTCCACCCTTTCCCCATCGGACTCTCTGTTCACCCTACACAATTCACGTGAGCCCCCCCCCCTTTCCCCAATCGGACTCTTGCTCACCCTACACAATCCACGTGAGCCCCCTCCCTTTCCCCAATCGGACTCTCTGTTCGCCCTACACAATCCACGTGAGCCCCCCTCCTTTCCCCATCGGACTCTCTGTTCGCCCTGCACAATCCATGTGAGCCCCCCCCTTTCCCCAATCGGACTCTTGTTCACCCTACACAATTCACGTGAGCCCCCCCACTTTCCTCAATTGGACTCTCTGTTCACAATTCACGTGAGCCCCCCTCTCTCCCCAATCGGACTCTTGTTCACCCTACACAATTCACGTGAGCTCCACCCTTTCCCCAATCGGACTCTCTGTTCACCCTACACAATTCACGTGAGCTCCACCCTTTCCCCATCGGACTCTCTGTTCATCCTACACAATTCACGTGAGCCCCCCCCCCCCTTTCCCCAATCGGACTCTCTGTTCGCCTTACACAATCCACATGAGCCCCCCCCTTCCCCATCGGACTCTCTGTTCGCCCTACACAATCCATGTGAGCCCCCCCCTTTCCCCAATCGGACTCTTGTTCACCCTATACAATTCACGTGAGCCCCTCCACTTTCCCCAATCGGACTCTTGTTCACCCTTCACAATCCACATGAGCCCCCCCCTTTCCCCAATCGGACTCTCTGTTCACCCTACACAATCCACGTGAGCCCCCTCTTTTCCCTAATCGGACTCTTGTTCACCCTACACAATGCACGTGAGCCCCCCCACTTTCCCAAATCGGAGTCTCTGTTCACCCTACACAATCCACGTGAGCCCCCCCCCTTTCCCCATCGGACTCTCTGTTCACCCTACACAATCCACGTGAGCCCCCGCCCTTTCCCCATCGGACTCTCTGTTCGCCCTACACAATTCACGTGAGCCCCCCCCTTTCCCCAATTGGACTCTCTGTTCACCCTACACAATTCACGTGAGCCCCCCCCACTTTCCCCATCCGACTCTCTGTTCACCCTTCACAATCCACGTGAGCCCCCCCCTTTCCCCATCGGACTCTCTGTTCACCCTACACAATCCACGTGAGCACCCCACCTTTCCCCATTGGACTCTCTGTTCACCCTACACAATTCACGTGAGCTCCACTCTTTCCCCATCGGACTCTCTGTTCACCCTACACAATTCACGTGAGCCCCCCCCCTTCCCCAATCGGACTCTTGTTCACCCTACACAATCCACGTGAGCCCCCTCCCTTTCCCCATCGGACTCTCTGTTCGCCCTACACAATCCACGTGAGCTCCACCCTTTCCCCATCGGACTCTCTGTTCACCCTACACAATCCACGTGAGCCCCCCCCCCTTTCCCCATCGGACTCTCTGTTCGCCCTACACAATTCACGTGAGCTCCACCCCCTTTCCCCATCGGACTCTCTGTTCACCCTACACAATCCACGTGAGCACCCCCCCTTTCCCCATCGGACTCTCTGTTCACCCTACACAATCCACGTGAGCTCCACTCTTTCCCCAATCGGACTCTCTGTTCACCCTACACAATTCACGTGGCACCCCCCCCTTTCCCCAATCGGACTCTCTGTTCGCAGTACACAATCCACGTGAGCCCCCCCCCTTTCCCCATCGGATCTCTGTTCGCCCTACACAATCCATGTGAGTCCCCCCCTTTCCCCAATCGGACTCTTGTTCACCCTACACAATTCACGTGAGCCCCCCCCCTCCCCAATCGGACTCTCTGTTCACAATTCATGTGAGCCCCCCCCCTTCCCCAACGGACTCTCTGTTCGCCCTACACAATCCACGTGAGCCCCCCCCCTTTCCCCAATCAGACTCTTGTTCACTCTACACAATCCACGTGAGGCCCCCCCCCCCTTTCCCCAATCGGACTCTTGTTCACCCTACACAATTCACGTGAGCCCCCCCCCTCCCCAATTCGACTCTCTGTTCACAATTCATGTGAGCCCCCGCCCTTCCCCAACGGACTCTCTGTTCGCCCTACACAATCCACGTGAGCCCCCCCCCCTTTCCCCAATCAGACTCTTGTTCACTCTACACAATTCACGTGAGCTCCACCCTTTCCCCATCGGACTCTCTGTTCACCCTACACAATTCACGTGAGCTCCACCCTTTCCCCATCGGACTCTCTGTTCACCCTACACAATTCACGTGAGCTCCACCCTTTCCCCATCGGACTCTCTGTTCACCCTACACAATTCACGTGAGCCCCCCCCCCTTTCCCCAATCGGACTCTTGCTCACCCTGCACAATCCACGTGAGCACCCCCCTTTCCCCAATCAGACTCTTGTTCACTCTACACAATTCACGTGAGCTCCACCCTTTCCCCATCGGACTCTCTGCTCACCCTACACAATCCACGTGAGCTCCACTCTTTCCCCATCGGACTCTCTGTTCACCCTACACAATTCACGTGGCACCCCCCCTTTCCCCAATCGGACTCTCTGTTCGCAGTACACAATCCACGTGAGCCCCCCCCCTTTCCCCATCGGATCTCTGTTCGCCCTACACAATCCATGTGAGTCCCCCCCTTTCCCCAATCGGACTCTTGTTCACCCTACACAATTCACGTGAGCCCCCCCCCTCCCCAATCGGACTCTCTGTTCACAATTCATGTGAGCCCCCCCCCTTCCCCAACGGACTCTCTGTTCGCCCTACACAATCCACGTGAGCCCCCCCCCTTTCCCCAATCAGACTCTTGTTCACTCTACACAATCCACGTGAGGCCCCCCCCCCCTTTCCCCAATCGGACTCTTGTTCACCCTACACAATTCACGTGAGCCCCCCCCTCCCCAATTCGACTCTCTGTTCACAATTCATGTGAGCCCCCGCCCTTCCCCAACGGACTCTCTGTTCGCCCTACACAATCCACGTGAGCCCCCCCCCCCTTTCCCCAATCAGACTCTTGTTCACTCTACACAATTCACGTGAGCTCCACCCTTTCCCCATCGGACTCTCTGTTCACCCTACACAATTCACGTGAGCTCCACCCTTTCCCCATCGGACTCTCTGTTCACCCTACACAATTCACGTGAGCTCCACCCTTTCCCCATCGGACTCTCTGTTCACCCTACACAATTCACGTGAGCTCCACCCTTTCCCCATCGGACTCTCTGTTCACCCTACACAATTCACGTGAGCCCCCCCCCTTTCCCCAATCGGACTCTTGCTCACCCTGCACAATCCACGTGAGCCCCTTCCCTTTCCCCAATCGGACTCTCTGTTCGCCCTACACAATCCACGTGAGCCCCCCCCCTTTCCCCATCGGACTCTCTGTTCGCCCTACACAATCCATGTGAGCCCCCCCCTTTCCCCAATTGGACTCTTGTTCACCCTACACAATTCACGTGAGCCCCCCCACTTTCCTCAATCGGACTCTCTGTTCACAATTCACGTGAGCCCCCCTCTTTCCCCAATCGGACTCTTGTTCACCCTACACAATCCACGTGAGCCCCCCCCCCTTTCCCTAATCGGACTCTCTGTTCACCCTACACAATCCACGTGAGCCCCCCCCCCTTTCCCCAATCGGACTCTTGTTCACCCTTCACAATCCACGTGAGCCCCCCCCTTTCCCCAATCAGACTCTTGTTCACCCTACACAATTCACGTGAGCCCCCCCTTTCCCCATCGGACTCTCTGTTCACCCTACACAATCCACGTGAGCTCCCCCCCTTTCCCCATCGGACTCTCTGTTCACCCTACACAATTCACGTGAGCTCCACTCTTTCCCCAATCAGACTCTCTGTTCACCCTACACAATTCACGTGAGCTCCACCCTTTCCCCATCGGACTCTCTGTTCATCCTACACAATTCACGTGAGTCCCCCCCCTTTCCCCAATCGGACTCTCTGTTCGCCCTACACAATCCATGTGAGCCCCCCCCTTTCCCCAATCGGACTCTTGTTCACCCTACAGAATTCACGTGAGCCCCCCCACTTTCCCCAATCGGACTCTCTGTTCACAATTCACGTGAGCCCCCCCCCTTTCCCCAATCGGACTCTTGTTCACCCTACACAATCTACGTGAGCCCCCCACTTTCCCCAATCGGACTCTTGTTCACCCTTCACAATCCACGTGAGCCCCCTCTTTTCCCTAATCGGATTCTTGTTCACTCCTACACAATGCACGTGAGCCCCCCCACTTTCCCCAATCGGACTCTCTGTTCACTCTACACAATCCACGTGAGCCCCCCCCTTTTCCCCATCGGACTCTCTGTTCACCCTACACAATCCACGTGAGTCCCCCCCTTTCCCCATCGGACTCTCTGTTCGCCCTACACAATTCACGTGAGCCTCCCCCTTTCCCCAATCGGACTCTCTGTTCACCCTACACAATTCACGTGAGCCCCCCCCACTTTCCCCATCGGACTCTCTGTTCACCCTTCACAATCCACGTGAGCCCCCCCACTTTCCCCAATCAGACTCTCTGTTCATCCTACACAATCCACGTGAGCCCCCCCCACCTTTCCCCATCGGACTCTCTGTTCACCCTACACAATTCACGTGAGCCCCCCCCTTTCCCCAATCGGACTCTCTGTTCACCCTACAACAATTCACGTGAGCTCCACCCCATGGGGCCTACATGGAAACTTCCACGATGCAGAACTTTTCTTCCGCCGTCTCCGTCTCCGAGCCTACTTCTTCGGCAAGGACTCTTCCACCCCACCGATGACCCCTTCTCCCGTCTTCAACCCTCCTCTTCTTCATGGACATCCCGCTCTGGTCTTCTGCCTGCTCTGGATCTCTTTATTGCTAACTGCCGACAGACATCAACCGTCTCGACTTCACCGCACCTTGTCCCCATTCCAACCTCACTCCTTCAGAACGCTCTGCTCTCCACTCCCTCCGCACTAATCCTAACCTTATTATTAAACCCGCCGATAAGGGGGGTGCTGTTGTAGTCTGGCGTACTGACCTCTACCTTGCCGAGGCACAGCGACAACTCGCGGATACCTCCTCGTATTTACCCCTCGATCTTGACCCCACTAAGGAGCACCAGGCCATTGTCTCCCACACCATCACCGACTTTATCCGCTCAGGGGATCTCCCATCCACTGCTACCAACCTTATAGTTCCCACACTCCGCACTTCCCGTTTCTACCTCCTACCCAAGATCCACAAACCTGCCTGTCCTGGTCGACCTATTGTCTCAGCTTGCTCCTGCCCCACCGAACTCATTTCTGCATACCTCGACACTGTTTTATCCCCCCTTGTTCAATCCCTTCCTACCTATGTTCGTGACACTTCTCACGCTCTTAAACTTTTCGATGATTTTAAGTTCCCTGGCCCCCACCGCTTTATTTTCACCATGGATGTCCAGTCCCTATATACTTCCATCCCCCAACAGGAAGGTCTCAAAGCTCTACGCTTCTTTTTGGATTCCAGACCTAATCAGTTCCCCTCTACCACCACTCTGCTCCGTCTAGCAGAATGAGTCCTTACTCTTAATAATTTCTCCTTTGGCTCCTCCCACTTCCTCCAAACTAAAGGTGTAGCTATGGGCACCCGTATGGGTCCTAGCTATGCCTGCCTTTTTGTTGGCTTTGTGGAACAATCTATGTTCCGTGCCTATTCTGGTATCTGTCCCCCACTTTTCCTTCGCTACATCGACGACTGCATTGGCGCTGCTTCCTGCACGCATGCAGAACTCGTTGACTTTATTAACTTTGCCTCCAACTTTCACCCTGTCCTCAAGTTTACCTGGTCCATTTCCGACACCTCCCTCCCCTTTCTAGATCTTTCTGTCTCTGTCTCTGGAGACAGCTTATTCACTGATGTCTACTATAAGCCTACTGACTCTCACAGTTATCTGGACTATTCCTCTTCTCACCATCTCTTGCAAAAACGCCATCCTCTTCTCGCAATTCCTCCGTCTCCGCCGCATCTGCTCTCAGGATGAGGCTTTTCATTCTAGGACAAGGGAGATGTCTTCCTTTTTTGAAGAAAGGGGCTTCCCTTCCTCCACTATCAACTCTGCTCTTAAACGCATTTCACGTACATCTGCTCTCATTCCATCCTCCCGCCACTCCACTAGGAATAGGGTTCCCCTGGTCCTCACCTAGCACCCCATCAGCCTCCGGGTCCAATATATTATTCTCCGTAACTTCCGCCACCTCCAACAGGATCCCACCACTAAGCACATCTTTCCCTCCCCCCCCCCCTGCATTCCGCAGGGATCGCTCCTTACGGAACTCCCTTGTCCATTCATCCCCCCCATCCCTCCCCACTGATCTCCCTCCTGGCACTTACCCGTGTAAGCGGAACAAGTGCTACACATGCCCTTACACTTCCTCCCTTACCACCATTCAGGGCCCCAAACAGTCCTTCCAGGTGAGGCAACACTTCACCTGTGAGTCGACTGGGGTGATATACTGCGTCCGGTGCTCCCGATGTGGCCTTTTATATATTGGCGAGACCCGACGCAGACTGGGAGGCCGCTTTGCTGAACATCTACGCTCCGTCCGCCAGAGAAGGCAGGATCTCCCAGTGGCCACACATTTTAATTCCACATCCCATTCCCATTCTGACATGTCTATCCACCGCCTCCTCTACTGTAAAGATGAAGCCACACTCAGGTTGGAGGAACAACACCTTATATTCCGTCTGGGTAGCCTCCAACCTGATGGCATGAACATCGACTTCTCTAACTTCCGCTAAGGCCCCACCTCCCCCTCGTACCCCATCTGTTACTTATTTTTATGCACACATTCTTTCTCTCACTCTCCTTTTTCTCCCTGTCCCTCTGAATATACCCCTTGCCCATCCTCTGGGTCCTCCCCCCCCTTGTCTTTCTTCCCGGATCTCCTGTCCCATGATCCTCTCATATCCCCTTTTGCCTATCACCTGTCCAGCTCTTGGCTCTATCCCTCCCCCTCCTGTCTTCTCCTATCATTTTGGATCTCCCCCTCCCCCTCCAATTTTCAAATCCCTTACTCACTCTTCCTTCAGTTAGTCCTGACGAAGGGTCTCGGCCTGAAACGTCGACTGCACCTCTTCCTACAGATGCTGCTTGGCCTGCTGCATTCACCAGCAACTTTGATGTGTGTTGCTTGAATTTCCAGCATCTGCAGAATTCCTGTTTGCATGGAAACTTCCTGTTCAGCCTGCACTTGTTCCCGCCGCCCACTCCTTCTGCCCTGCCTTCTCAGCTTCCCCATGCTTCAGCCGACCTGGTATGTTGGTTTGCCATTCTTCACACCATCCTACTGCCCACTCTCCCCACCGCTGATGAATATTCAGGCCTTGTTTGCTGCTGCCTAACACTCAGAACCTCCAGGATTCTGATTTTTTTCCAGTATGTAATGCTTGATAATAAGACGATAATATATAGGAGCAGAATCTGACCAATTGGCCCATTGAGTCTGCTCCACCATTTCATCATGGCTGATCTATTATTCCTCTCAGCCCCAATCTCCTGTCTTCTCCTTGTATCCCTTCATGCCCTGAAAAATCAAGAATACATCAACATCTGCCTTAAATATCCTAAAAAAAACTTAGCCCCCACAGCTGCCTATAGCAACGAATACCTCAGAATCGCTAGTCTCTGGCTAAAGAAATTCCTCATCTCCGTTCCAAAAGGACGCCCCTCTATTCTGAGGCTGTGTCCTCTGGACCTAGAATCTCCCACCATAGGAAACATCTGCTCCACATCCACTCTATCAAGGCCTTTCACCATTTGATAACTTTCAATTAGGCCAGCTCTCATTCTTCTGAATTCTAATGAATACAGTAGCCATCAAATGGTCTTGTAATGACAAGCCATTCAATCCTGGAATCATTTTCATGAACCTCCTTTGAACCCTCTCCAGTTTCAGCACATCCTTTCTAAACTGCTCACAATACTCGAAGCAAGGCCTCACTGGTACTTTATAAAGCCTCAACATTACATCATTGATTTTATATTGTCTTTCTGAAATGAATGCTAACATTGCATTTGCCTTCCTCACTACAGACCCAAACTGCAAACTAACCTTTAGGGTATCCTGCACAAAGGCTCCCAAGTCCCTTTCCACCTCAGATTTTTGAATTTTCTCTCCATTGAGAAAATAGTCTATCCTTTTATTTCTTCTACCAAAGCGCATGACCATTCACTTCCCGACACTGTATTCCATCTGCCACTTCTTTGCCCATTCTCCGAATCTGACCAAATCCTTTGATTCACTGAATCCGCATGTGTCCTTTGTTTCATGGAATCCAGGTTAACCCCTTCTGTACTGGAAGCAGTGATTCAGATTGATGGGTTAACTATACACTGTCAGGACAGGACTGTTGAGTCTCTCCAAAGCAGACGTGGAGGTGTATGCCTCATGACCAACTCCTTTTGTTGCACAAGTGTATCAGTGCTCACCAGACCTGGATATCCCGCAATTAAGTGCCGTTGATTTTACCAGTCGCGGGAGATTTCCATGATCATTTTGGTAGTGGTGTACGTTCCAGCTCAGGCCAATGTCAAACAGGCTCCAGATGATCTGAGCAATGGGATCAACATACACAAAGCAGCACACCCTGATGCCTTCACCTTCATTTTGGGGGATTTAACCAGGCCAGCCAGAAAAAGTCACTAAATAACTACCATTAACAAACCTCTTGTAGTGCCAAAGGAAGCAACACACTGGGCCACTTTTACACTAGGATCAAGTGTGCTCACCGTGGTATTCCACGCCTTCACTATGGGAAGTCTGATCACCTGGCTGTGCTTCTACTCTCTGAGTATAGGCAGAGACTGAAGATTGCAGCACCAGTAGTGAGGATCAAGAAGGTACGGACAAGGAAAGCACAGGAGCGCCTACAGAACTGCTTTGAATTGGTGGACTGGACTACATTCAGGGATTCACCTTCAAATCTGGAGGAGTATGCTGCAGTTGTTACCGACTTCATTAAAACCTGTGTGGATGGGTGTGTGCCTACAAAGACTGCTGTACATTCCCAAACCAAAAGCCAGGAATGAACCAGGAGGCACATAGAAACATAGAAAATCTACACATTACAGACCTTTCGGCCCACAATGTTGTGTTGACCATGTAACCTACTCTAGAAGCTGCCTAGAATGTCCCTAATGCATAGCCTTCTATTTTTCTAAGCTCCACATACCTATCTAACAGTCTCTTAAAAGAATAGCATGAATAGCAGCAAAGCCTCACTCCCATATAAGCTCATTATGGGAGTGAGGCTTTGCTGCTACTGTGCTGGCATTGAAAGGGAGAATATAACTACAGCTGTGAAGATCCCTGCTGCACCCGCTGACCCTGTGATCTCTGTCTCAGAGGCTGATGTTAGGTGAACCCTCGCAACGCAGCAGGCCCTGGTAAAGCTCCGAAAACTTGTGCCAGCCAACTGGCAGGACTATTCAAGGACATTTTCAACCTCTCACTGCTACAGTTGCAAGTTCCCACCTGCCTCAAAGAGGCAACAATTTTACCAGTGCCTAGAAACATAGAAACTCCACTGCACAATACAGGCTCTTTGGCCCAAAATGCTGTCCCAAACATGTACTTAATTTAGAAATTACCTAGGATTACCCATAGCCCTCTATTTTTCTAAGCTCCATGTATCTATCCAGGAGTCTCTTAAAAGACTCTATCGTATCTGTCTCCACCACCATTGCCGGCAGCCCATTCCACACACTCACTACTCTCAGTGTGAAAAACTTACCCCTGACATCCCCTCTGTACCTACTTCCAAGCACCTTAAACTATGTCCTCTCGTGCTGGCTATTTCAGCCCTGGCAAAAAGCCTCTGACTATCCACACGATCAATTCCTCTCATCATCTTATACAGCTCTATCAGATCACCTCTCATCCTCCGTCGCTCCAAGGAGAAAAGGCCAAGTTCACTCAACCTTTTCTCATAAGGCATGTTCCCCAATCCAGGCAACATAGTCATAGTCATACTTTATTGATCCCGGGGGAAATTGGTTTTCATTACAGTTGCACCATAAATAATTAAATATTAATAGAACCATAAATAGTTAAATAGTAATATGTAAATTATGTCAGTAAATTATGAAATAAGTCCAGGACCAGCCTATTGGCTCAGGGTGTCTGACCCTCCAAGGGAGGAGTTGTAAAGTTTGATGGCCACAGACAGGAATGACTTCCTATGACGCTCTGTGCTGCATCTCGGTGGAATGAGTCTCTGGCTGAACGTACTCCTGTGCCCAACCAGTACATTATGTAGTGGATGGGAGACATTGACCAAGATGGCATACAACTTGGACAGCATCCTCTTTTCAGACACCACCATCAGAGAGTCCAGTTCCATCCCCACAACATCACTGGCCTTACAAATGAGTTTGTTGATTCTGTTGGTGTCTGCTACCCTTAGCCTGTTGCCCCAGCACACAACAGGAAACATGATAGCACTGGCCACCACAGACTCGTAGAACATCCTCAGCATCATCCGGCAGATGTTAAAGGACCTCAGTCTCCTCAGGAAATAGAGACGGCTCTGACCCTTCTTGTAGACAGCCTCAGTGTTCTTTGACCAGTCCAGTTTATTGTCAATTCGTATCCCCAGGTATTTGTAATCCTCCACCATGTCCACACTGACTCCCTGGATGGAAACAGGGGTCACCGGTACCTTAGCTCTTCTCAGGTCTACCACTAGCTCCTTAGTCTTTTTCACATTAAGCTGCAGATAATTCTGCTCACACCATGTGACAAAGTTTCCTACCGTGGCCCTGTACTGCCATGAAGCTCTGCCTTTCAAATCTTGATCACAGACCTAATTGAAAAGGTTTACATCCTGTTGATTGATCACTGCATAAAAACAATCAATGTGGGACCCTGTGAATAGGCTACTGAGGCAGGCCTGCTGGCTAAAAACCCCCACACATAATGCTGATCTCCCAGCCTGTCTCCTACCACTTGCCCAGTCTCACCACCACTGCCACTCCCCCACCACCCCCGTGGCCACAACCCGACCCCACACCTCCCTACCCTGAGCCTCGGAGGTTGGGGGCAGCAAAGGTGGGTATAATCACCGTGTTGCTGGGTTATAAGTGAGGCCATGAATGTATCAGTCCAGCCATTGTAGTAACGGGAGAGGCCTGAGGACACGTTACAGATCTGGAACTAATCTACACATGATAAAGTCAACTGGAGAGGGTTAGTAAGGCAGGGAACCACAACACAACATGACAGAATGGGCAAAGAGATTGCCAGGGGAAAGGAAAAATGCAGAAGAGAAGAGCTTAATCAAAGGGCTTCCAACCCTTCCCAGAGATGTGACAGTTCGGAATTGATTTCTGTAAGCGTGAATGAAGTGAAAGCACCTGGAGTCTGAAAAGGTGAAGATTTGGGGAACTGATCACTCTGGACAACAAAGATTTTGCTTCCTGAATACCTTTGGATGTGTCTTATGTATTTTGGGCTGCTGATCATGAAAATCGCCATGAAATTTCCCTATCATGCCCATTTGTTTAAATTTTCTACATTTGTTATTTCTATTCATAATTCAAGTTTATTAAAATGTTGCCAACAACATAAGCTGAAAAGCTTTCTATCTTGACCAGGTATGCTTAGACAGGATGAATGCAGCATGGCGGGACAGGTTTTAGAAAGGCTATCAAAGCAACATGCACACACTATTCTAAGCATTGTGTTTACATATGTAGCTGTTTGCAAACACTGTGATGTGCATGCCCTACACACACAGCATAGTGTGTACTCATTATAAATAACAATGCAATTGTACTTGTGATAGCAAAATGTCAAAATGAGGCTACTTAACAAGATAAGAGCCCATGGAATTACGGGAAAGTTACATACGTGGATAGAGCGTTGGCTGATTGGCAGGAAACAGAGAGTGGGGATAAAGGGATCCTATTTTGGTTGGCTGCCGGTTACCAGTGGTGTTCCACAGGGATCAGTGTTGGGGCCGCTTCTTTTTACATTGTACATCAACAATTTGGATTATGGAATAGATGGCTTTGTGGCTAAGTTTGCTGACGATACGAAGATAGGTGCAGGGACCGGTGGTGCTGAGGAAACAGAGAGTCTGCAGAGAGACTTGGATAGATTGGAAGAATGGACAGAGAAGTGGCAAATGAAGTACAATGTTGGAAAGTGTATGGTTATGCACTTTGGCAGAAAAAATAAATGGGCAGACTATTATTTAAATGGGGAGAGAATTCAAAGTTCTGAGATGCAACGGGACTTGGGAGTCCTCGTACAGGATATCCTCAAGGTTAACCTCCAGGTTGAGTCAGTAGTGGAGAAGGCGAATGCAATGTTGGCATTCATTTCTAGAGGAATAGAGTATAGGAGCAGGGATGTGATGTTGAGGCTCTATAAGGCACTGGTGAGACCTCACTTGGAGTACTGTGGGCAGTTTTGGTCTCCTTATTTAAGAAAGGATGTGCTGACGTTGGAGAGGGTACAGAGAAGATTCACTAGAATAATTCCGGGAATGAGAGGGTTAACATATGAGGAATGTTTGTCCGCTCTTGGACTGTATTCCTTGGAGTTTAGAAGAATGAGAGGGGACCTCATAGAAACATTTTGAATGTTGAAAGGCATGGACAGAGTGGATGTGGCAAAGTTGTTTCCCATGATGGGGGAGTCTAGTACAAGAGGGCATGACTTAAGGATTGAAGGGCACCCATTCAGAACAGAGATGCGAAGAAATTTTTTTAGCCAGAGGGTGGTGAATCTATGGAATTTGTTGCCACAGGCGGCAGTGGAGGCCAAGTCATTGGGTGTATTTCAGGCAGAAATTGATAGGTATCTGAGTAGCCAGGGCATCAAAGGTTATGGTGAGAAAGCCAGGGAGTGGGACAAAATGGAAGAATGGATCAGCTCATGATAAAATGGCGGAGCAGACTTGATGGGCCAAATGGCCCACTTCTGCTCCTTTGCCTTATGGTCTTATGGTCTTTCCAATGTTGTAGCAGCCGCAATACTTTGAGATTTAAGTTTATACACATCACAGATATAACAAAGATGGAGTGTGACTCCTCTTATTGAAAAAGCCAATGAGCTGTAGTTTGGTTGTAAAATTGGCAGCCAAGACAAAACCTGGGTTCCTCACATTTATTGCACAACATGCACTGTAAATCTGAGAGTTTGGCTCAGAAGTCAATGCCGTTCACTGCCCCAATGATATGGTGCGAGCAGAAGGATCATGGGAGCAGGTACAGAGATGTCAGGGGTAAGTTTTTTCACTCAGAGAGTGGTGAGTGCGTGGAATGGGCTGCCGGCAATGGTGGTGGAGGCAGATACGACAGGGTCTTTTAAGAGACTTTTGGATAAGTACATGGAGATTAGAAAAATAGAGGGCTGTGAGTAACCCTAAGTAATTTCTAAGGTAGGGACATGTTCGGCACAACTTTGTGGGCCGAAGGGCCTGTATTGTGCTGTAGGTTTTCTGTGTTTCTATGTGACAAGACTGCTACTCTTGTCTGACCAGTGTGTCTGGTTTCTATGCTAAAAACAAGAAATCCATTGAATACCCCAATCTCCCTTCAGCCATGAGATCTGTGCCGAATGACAACAGTCTTCCAGTACTGAAGGCACCAGAGACATGGAGTCTAGGGGAGGCAGACAAAAATGCCATGATGCACAAGCCAGGAATGGAAAACGACACCGACACTGATGTAGATTTTGAACCCATTATGTCAAGAGAGCCACATCTGATAACTCAATCTGAATAAAATAAGCTGATCAGAGACTTAGGTTTGTCAGAGACAAAAGCAGAATTATTGGGTTCAAGACTGCCACTCCTCAATAGCCAGAGCCTGGACTGACACCAACCTACTGCCCTCTACTGTGCCTATTGTCTTGTTTATTATTTATTGTAATGCCTGCACTGTTTTGTGCACTTCATGCAGTCTTGGGTAGGTCTGTAGTCTAGTGTAGTGTTTGTGTAGTTTTTACGTAGTTCAGTGTAGTTTTTGTATTGTTTCATGTAGCACCATGGTCCTGAAAAACATTGTCTCGTTTTTACTGTGTACTGTACCAGCAGTTATAGTCGAAATGACAATAAAAAGTGACGACTTGACTTTTACTCGGCAAGGATGAAACCTGCTGTTACTAGGCACAACAATTTCTGTGAAAGATTTCGATATTTGAGACAGGTGTTTCCCAAACCGATGCCAAGATTAAGGAAGGTGCTTTTGTTGGTCAAAAAATCAGACAGGTCATCAATGAGAGGCAATTCGAAGAATTTCTAGTGGGACCGGAGAAAATCATATGTAAGGCGTTCAAAGATGTTGTTGAAAATTTTATTGGCAACTACTAAGCAACAAACTACACAAGGCTGGTTGACAACATGCTTCAAGCATACAAAAACCATGAAGTGCAACACGTCACTAAAGATTCACTTTCTGTTCTCCCGTTTAGACTTCTTCCCTGCAAAACCTTGGCACTGACAGTGATGAGCATGGTGAAAGATTTCACCAGGACTTTGGGATCATGAAGAAGTCATATTGGGGGAATTGGAATCCATCAATGCTAACTGATTATTGTTGGACAGTTAAGTAAAAAGTATCAGATACAGAGTACAAACAAAAATTAAATCATTATATTCAATAAAAGTTAATTTCTTGTTTCTCCAAATTCCTACATGATACAAGTAGACTGAAGTTATATTTGTGTTCAGCTGCAAACAATGTATCATAAACAAAACGCTGGGAGGTTAATGTTCAAGGATACACAGCATATCGAAAGAATAGGCAGGAAAGCAGGGGGGTGGTGGGGGGGTGGTGTTGCCCTGTTGGTAAAAGATGAAATCAAATCATTAGAAGGAGGTGACATAGGGTCAGAAGGTGTTGAATCGTGGATACAGCAAAGAAACTGCAAGGGTAAAAAGACCCTGATGGGAGTTGTATACAGGCCCCCAAACAGTAGTAAGGATGTGGCCTATAAAATATATCCCCCTGAAATTTGAGAAGGGGAAGCTAAAGTCAGATGTATTAGTATTACAGTGGAGTAAAGGGAATGACAGAGGCATGAGAGGGAAGCAATTCGGAAGGCACGGGATATAGAGAAAGAAGTATTCTAAGGCAAGATGACACAACCATGGCTAACAAGAGAAGCCAAAGTCAACATAAAAGCCAAAGAGAGGACACATAATAGAACAAAAATTAGTGGAAAGTTAAAGTATTGGGAAGCTTTAAAAAACAACAGAACGCAACTTAAAGAAATCATTTAGAAGGTAAAGATGCAATAGAAAGGTAAGCTAGTCAATGATATTAAAGAGGATACCCAAAGCTTCTTCAGATACATGAAGTGTAAAAGAGAGATGAGAGTGGATGTCGGACTGCCAGAAAACGATGCTGAAGAGATAGTAATGGGGGACAACAAAATAGTGGTCGAACTGAAAAGGTGTTTTGCTTTGGTCTTCGCTGTGGAAAACACTAGCAATATGGTGAAAGTTGTGGCTGTCGGGGGAGGGGCATGAAGTGTGTGAAGTTACCATAACTAGAGAGAAGGTTCTTGGGAAACTGAAAGGTCTGAAGACAGATCAGTCACCTGGACCAGGTGGTGTACATCCCAGAGTTCTGAAAGAGGTAACTGAAGATGTTGTGGAAGCATTAGTGATGATCTTTCAAGAATCATCATATTCTGGAGTGGTTCTGGAAGACTGGAAAGCCGCAAATGTCACTCCAGTCTGTGACGGGGTCTTGAATTACCCCTATGAACTGTGCTTTTGAAAAGAGAGAGAGAGCAAGAGAGTTATTTAACACAAACACCTTGTTTAAAAGAGAGAGAGAACAAAGATTGCTCACGGGTTGTTGACACTTTCTCCAAGGACATTGCCTGCTTGTACATTCTGTGTGTGTGTGTGTGTGTGTGTGTGTGTGTGTGTGTGTGTGTGTGTGTGTGTGTGTGTGTGTGTGTGTGAGAGAGAGAGAGAGAGAGAGAGAAAGAGAGAGAGATTTAACACAAACACTTTGTTTAAAAGAGAGAGAGAGACAGATGAAGACCGCTCACGGGTTGTTGATACTTTCTACAAGGACATTGCCTGCTTGTACATTTCTTACACAGACAGAGAAGGGAGGGAGGAGTTATTTGAGAGACAGTTGGTACTCAGTACGGTGAGATAAATAGAAGGTCAGATGGTAGACCTCAGGCACGTGGTTTTCGACACTGAATGAGCTTTGTTGTGCCCACAGAAAAAGTGAGTTTTTGGGAGGATCGATCAGTGGCTCTTGCAATGTGAAAAGGAAGTGACTGGTGGGGAGTTGATCGTGTGTCCAACCCTCGCCTGGGTTGATAGCTCCACCACAGAAGAACGATCCCCTTTGTTGTGGTCACAGTCGGTGACTTTTAAAGGATTTCGGAGGACAATGGGAAGATCGACGGCATCAGCTCACCTGAAGATTCAAATCGCTCTCTCTCTCCATCACTACTCAACTCAATACCCCGAACTGAACTGAACTCTACTCATCATCGTAAGATTGTATCTATTTACCCCCAGACTTGAAGAAGCTTGGTTTTCATATATATTCCACACTCATATATAATCATCGCTAACCTATTTGATTTATCTGCATTTATTTTACTGTATTGCATAGTTACAAATAAATACCATTAGTTAATAGCAATACTGGACTCCAAAGTGTTTTCCATTTCTGCTGGTTCTTTAACCCATCATGGGGTACGTGACAACTCTACAAGAAGGGAGAGAGGCAGAAGAAAGGAAACTACAGGCCAATTAGTCTGATCTCAGTGGGAAGATGTTGGAGTTGATTATCAGGGATGAGGACTCAAGGTACATGGAGGCCAATGTTAAAATAAGCCATAGTCAGCATGGTTTCCTCAAGGGAAAATCTTGCCTGACAAATCTGTTGGAATTGTTAGAAGTAGTAACAAGCAGGATAGACAAAGGAGAATCGATTGATGTTGTATACTTGGATTTTCAGAAGGTCTTTGACAGGTGCCACACCTGAGGGTGCTTAACAAGCTACGAGCCCTTGTATCACAGGTAAGATTCTAGCATGGGTAAAGCAGTGGCTGTTTGGCAGGAGGCAAGTTTTGCAGTTAAATTCTCTGAATCCCACAATACTAATTGCGCAGACCTACAGCACCAAGCAGAGGAGGGGAGGGAGGGAGGGAGGGAACGTCGACTCAGACCATGAGAGGCCTGCATCGGGTATTTTCATGCCGCAGATTGGAAGTCTGTGTGGGGCGCCACTCCTCGCACAGACTAGAGCAATGTGTGGTTAAGTGCCTTGCTCAAGGATACAAACATGCTGCCACAGCTGAGGCTCGAACTAACGACCTTGGGATGACTAGACGAATGCCTTAACCACTTGGCCACATGCCCAACACAAAGCAAGCACGAAGCAAGCAGAATTTAATCCCACAGGTAAGTGGATAACCAATGAGACGTGGTTAAATGAAGTCAGCTGACCCAAAGTATTAACTGTCAGGAAAGAGAATCTGAACATTGTCTCCTCAGTTTCCCTACAGATCATTTCACTTGACTTGGTTCCTGGTATTTACACCTAGTCTCAGACAGCAAAGGAGTTACCCCTCAAACTTTCTAAAGAGCCAACTGCTCAGGCAAGTCTTGTTAACAGCTCGCAGAACATACACTGCACTCAGAGACAGTCTGGGCGTGAAGGGCCACGGTCAAGTTGATTTACAAGCAGTGAAGCAGGACGTTCTGACATCAGATCGTTATCTTGGTGTGTAGGACAGGCAGTATTTCACTGAGATTCTTCTGTGCCTGATGGCCCAGGAAGTCCATTAAACAAGTCCAAACAGCTCCGTCTGTGTACCAGAAATGGTACAAGAAACAATGACATTGCAGCTGCTTCGCAATTGGCAGTTGGTCCACGCTCAGAAAGTACAGACGTACAAAGACAGACCCTCCTTGGGCACAGGCTTTGCTGGCACCATTTGACTGCTCACGAAACGATGGTTCAGTGTCACGCCCACCAGATACCCCAGAGGCTCCTAGACAACGGGCTCAGCTAAAACGAATTTCACCTATGCATTGACTCAAAGGTTGGAGCAGTTCCACAAAATTATCTTGGCTTTATGGATCCCACATGCTGCCCTCACCACCACAAACCGCGCACCCGCCCCCAGACTTCCTAATGGCCAGCCTGAAAGAATGATTCGATCACAGGGGCTGGCTCCTGGGAGCCCTACAAATTATATGGCATTAGGTCAAACACGGGTACTGAAAACTCCCACTGACCACAGCCACCTGCCCTCCCCCAAGCTGTGAAGTAGTGCTCCTCCACATTGAGTAGAGAGGTCACAGAATGTCCTCTGCGTGGGAGCTTCAGCGAGTGGATTGTGTCCGCACTGGTCAATCAGTAGACACAATGCTTCGAATGGTCATCCTGTGAGGCAGGTTTGCTACAGTTCTATCATCTACACTGATTACATTTCCATTGCGCTGTCTTGCACCACAGACCATAAGACAAAGGAGCATTTGGCCCAACAGCTCTGCACAAGGGTTAGGGTTAATCATTCGATCATGAATGATTAATTTTTCAACCCCATTGTCCTGCCTTCTCTCTGTAATCCCTAACCATCGTACAAATCAAGAACATCAGTCTCTGCCTTAAATACGCACAATAACGGCCTCCAAAGCTCTCTGTGGCAACTAATTCCACAGATTCACCATCCTCTAGCTGAAGGCATTCCTCATTCTGAGGGTGTGCCCTCTGGTCCCAGACTCCCCCACCATCAGAAACATCCTCTCCACATCCTCTTTATCAAGGCCTTTTAACATTCAATAGGTTTAAGTGAGGACCCCCTCATTCTTCTGTGTGCCTTTTCACCTCAGACAGTTGAGGAAGTTTGGTATGGGCCCCTAAATCCTTTCTACAGGGACACAATTGAGAGCATCCTGACTGGTATGGGAACTGTACCTCCCTTAATCGCAGGACTCTGCAGAGGGTGGTGCGGACAGCCCAGCACATCTGTAGTTGTGAACTTCCAATGATTCAGGACATTCACAAGGACAGGTGTGGAAAAAGGGCCTGTGGGATCATTGGGGACCCGAGTCATCCCAATCACAATCTACTCCAGCTGCTACCATCCGGGAAATGGAACCGCAGCATAAAAGCCAGGACCAACAGGCTCCAGGACAGCTTTTTCCACCAGGCCATCAGACTGATGAACTCATGTTGATTTGAATGTACTCTATATTACATGGATTGTTCTATTTATTATAAATTATTACAAAATTACTATGATTGCACATTGCACATTTAGATGGAGACGTAATGTAAAGAATTTTTCTCCTCATGCATGTGAAGGATGTAAGATATACAGTCAATTCAATTCATTCTTCTTAACCACATCTGAATACAGTAACAGAGCCATCAAAGGCTCCTCATACATTAACCTTTTTATTCCTGGAATCACTACTGTGAATTTCTTCGGATCCTCTCCAATGCCACCACCTGCTTTCTCAGTTTGCTCACAAAATTCCAGTGCTCCTGAGCAATGACTAGAAAAGCAGGTGGCCTTCACTGCAGGGAACACCATACAGCACAGTGCAGGAACAGGCCCCTCGGGGACACTGTACAGTGCAGGAACGGGCCCCTCAGGGAACATCGGATAGTGCAGGAACGGGCCCCTCGGGGAACACTGTACAGTGCAGGGACAGGCCCTTCGGGGAACACTGTACAGTGCAGGGATAGGCCCCTCGGGGAACATCGGACAGTGCAGGGACAGGCCCCTCGGGGAACATCGGACAGTGCAGTAACGGGCCCCCCTCGGGGAACACTGTACAGTGCAGTGACAGGCCCCTCGGGGAACACTGTACAGTGCAGGAACGGGCCCCTTGGGGAACAGTGTACAGTGCAGTAACGGGCTCCCCTCGGGGAACATCGGACAGTGCAGGGACAGGCCCCTCGGGGAACATCGGACAGTGCAAGGACAGGCCCCTCGGGGAACATCGGACAGTGCAGGGACAGGCTCCTCGGGGAACACTGTACAGTGCAGTGACAGGCCCCTCGGGGAACATCGGACAGTGCAGTAACGGGCCCCCCTCGGGGAACACTGTACAGTGCAGGAACGGGCCCCTCGGGGAACAGTGTACAGTGCAGGAACGGGCCCCTCAGGGAACACTGTACAGTGCAGTGACAGGCCCCTCGGGGAACATCGGACAGTGCAGGAATGGGCCCCTCGGGGAACATCAGACAGTGCAGTGACAGGCCCCTCAGGGGAGCACTGTACAGTGCAGTGCAGGAATGGGCCCCTCGGGGACACTGTACAGTGCAGGAACGGGCCCCTCGGGGAACATCAGACAGTGCAGTAACAAGCCCCTCGGGGGAAAACTGTACAGTGCAGTGACAGGCCCCTCATGGAACACAGTACAGTACAGGGACAGGCCCCTCGAGGGAACATCAGACAGTGCAGGAACAGGCACCTCGGGGAACACTGTACAGTGCGGGAATGGGCCCCTCGGGGAACATTGGACGGTGCAGGGACAGGCCCCTTGGGGGAACATCGGACAGTGCAGGAACGGGCCCCTCGGGGGATCACTGTACAGTGCAGGAACAGGCCCCTCAGGGATCACTGTACAGTGCAGGAACGGGCCCCTCGGGGGATCACTGTACAGTGCAGGAACGGGCCCCTCGGGGGATCACTGTACAGTGCAGGAACAGGCCCCTCGGGGGACACTGTACAGTGCAGGAACAGGCCCCTCGGGGATCACTGTACAGTGCAGGAACAGGCCCCTCGGGGATCACTGTACAGTGCAGGAACTGGCCCCTCGGGGAACATCGGACAGTGCAAGAACGGGCCCCTTGGGGCACACTGTACAGTGCAGGAACGGGCCCCTCGGGGATCACTGTACAGTGCAGGAACAGGCCCCTCAGGGAACATCGGACAGTGCAAGAACGGGCCCCTTGGGGCACACTGTACAGTACAGGAACGGGCCCCTCGGGGATCACTGTACAGTGCAGGAACTGGCCCCTCGGTGGACACTGTACAGTGCAGGAACAGGCCCCTCGGGGATCACTGTACAGTGCAGGAACAGGCCCCTCGGGGATCACTGTACAGTGCAAGAACGGGCCCCTTGGGGCACACTGTACAGTACAGGAACGGGCCCCTCGGGGATCACTGTACAGTGCAGGAACTGGCCCCTCGGGGAACATCGGACAGTGCAAGAACGGGCCCCTTGGGGCACACTGTACAGTACAGGAACGGGCCCCTCGGGGAACATCGGACAGTGCAGGAACTGGCCCCTCGGGGAACATCGGACAGTGCAAGAACGGGCCCCTCGGGGAACATCGGACAGTGCAAGAACGGGCCCCTTGGGGCACACTGTACAGTACAGGAACGGGCCCCTCGGGGATCACTGTACAGTACAGGAACAGGCCCCTCGGAGATCACTGTACAGTGCAGGAACTGGCCCCTCGGGGATCACTGTACAGTACAGGAACGGGCCCCTCGGGGATCACTGTACAGTACAGGAACAGGCCCCTCGGGGAACATCGGACAGTGCAAGAACGGGCCCCTCGGGGAACATCGGACAGTGCAAGAACGGGCCCCTTGGGGCACAGTGTACAGTACAGGAACGGGCCCCTCGGGGATCACTGTACAGTGCAGGAACTGGCCCCTCGGGGAACATCGGACAGTGCAAGAACGGGCCCCTTGGGGCACACTGTACAGTACAGGAACGGGCCCCTCGGGGAACATCGGACAGTGCAGGAACTGGCCCCTCGGGGAACATCGGACAGTGCAAGAACGGGCCCCTTGGGGCACACTGTACAGTACAGGAACGGGCCCCTCGGGGAACATCGGACAGTGCAAGAACGGGCCCCCTTGGGGCACACTGTACAGTGCAGGAACGGGCCCCTTGGGGCACACTGTACAGTGCAGGAACAGGCCCCTTGGGGCACACTGTACAGTGCAGGAACGGGCCCCTTGGGGCACACTGTACAGTGCAGGAACGGGCCCCTCGGGGATCACTGTACAGTGCAGGAACAGGCCCCTCGGGGATCACTGTACAGTACAGGAACGGGCCCCTCGGGGATCACTGTACAGTACAGGAACGGGCCCCTCGGGGATCACTGTACAGTACAGGAACGGGCCCCTCGGGGAACATCGGACAGTGCAGGAACGGGCCCCTCGGGGATCACTGTACAGTGCAGGAACAGGCCCCTCGGGGAACATCGGACAGTGCAAGAACGGGCCCCTCGGGGAACATCGGACAGTGCAAGAACGGGCCCCTTGGGGCACACTGTACAGTGCAGGAACGGGCCCCTTGGGGCACACTGTACAGTGCAGGAACGGGCCCCTCGGGGATCACTGTACAGTGCAGGAACAGGCCCCTCGGGGATCACTGTACAGTACAGGAACGGGCCCCTCGGGGATCACTGTACAGTGCAGGAACGGGCCCCTCGGGGAACATCGGACAGCGCAGGGACAGGCCCCTCGGGGATCACTGTACAGTGCAGGAACGGGCCCCTCGGGGATCACTGTACAGTGCAGGAACGGGCCCCTCGGGGAACATCGGACAGCGCAGGGACAGGCCCCTCGGGGATCACTGTACAGTACAGGAACAGGCCCCTCGGGGGATCACTGTACAGTACAGGAACGGGCCCCTTGGGGCACACTGTACAGTGCAGGAACGGGCCCCTCGGGGAACATCGGACAGTGCAGGAACAGGCCCCTCGGGGATCACTGTACAGTGCAGGGACAGGCCCCTCGGGGATCACTGTACAGTGCAGGAACAGGCCCCTCAGGGAACATCGGACAGCGCAGGAACAGGCCCCTCGGGGATCACTGTACAGTGCAGGGACAGGCCCCTCGGGGATCACTGTACAGTACAGGAACGGGCCCCTTGGGGCACACTGTACAGTGCAGGAACGGGCCCCTCGGGGAACATCGGACAGTGCAGGAACAGGCCCCTCGGGGATCACTGTACAGTGCAGGGACAGGCCCCTCGGGGATCACTGTACAGTGCAGGAACAGGCCCCTCGGGGAACATCGGACAGCGCAGGAACAGGCCCCTCGGGGATCACTGTACAGTGCAGGGACAGGCCCCTCGGGGATCACTGTACAGTACAGGAACGGGCCCCTCGGGGATCACTGTACAGTGCAGGAACGGGCCCCTCGGGGAACATCGGACAGTGCAGGAACAGGCCCCTCGGGGATCACTGTACAGTGCAGGGACAGGCCCCTCGGGGATCACTGTACAGTGCAGGAACAGGCCCCTCGGGGAACATCGGACAGCGCAGGAACAGGCCCCTCGGGGATCACTGTACAGTGCAGGGACAGGCCCCTCGGGGATCACTGTACAGTACAGGAACGGGCCCCTCGGGGATCACTGTACAGTGCATGAACTGGCCCCTCGGGGAACATCAGACAGTACAGGAACGGGCCCCTCGGGGAACATCGGACAGCGCAGGAACGGGCCCCTCGGGGATCACTGTACAGTACAGGAACAGGCCCCTCGGGGATCACTGTACAGTGCAGGAACTGGCCCCTCGGGGAACATCAGACAGTGCAAGAACAGGCACCTTGGGGCACACTGTACAGTACAGGAACAGGCCCCTTGGGGCACACTGTACAGTACAGGAACGGGCCCCTCGGGGAACATCGGACAGCGCAGGAACTGGCCCCTCGGGGAACATCGGACAGTGCAAGAACGGGCCCCTTGGGGCACACTGTACAGTACAGGAACAGGCCCCTTGGGGCACACTGTACAGTGCAGGAACAGGCCCCTCGGGGAACATCGGACAGCGCAGGAACTGGCCCCTCGGGGAACACTGTACAGTACAGGAACGGGCCCCTTGGGGCACACTGTACAGTACAGGAACAGGCCCCTCGGGGAACATCGGACAGCGCAGGAACGGGCCCCTTGGGGCACACTGTACAGTACAGGAACGGGCCCCTCGGGGAACATCGGACAGCGCAGGAACGGGCCCCTTGGGGCACACTGTACAGTACAGGAACGGGCCCCTCGGGGGATCACTGTACAGTGCAGGAACGGGCCCCTCGGGGAACATCAGACAGCGCAGGTCCTGCAGCCCTTGATGTTGTGAGGAAGTGTCGGAGTCTATAATTAAGGATAAGGTTTTGTGGTACTAATTATACCACAATGATAAAATGATAAAATGACTAATGATAAAATAAGCCAAAGTCAATGTGGTTTCTGTAAAGGGAAATCTTGCCTGACAAATCTGTTAGAGTTCTTCGAGGAAGTGACAAGCAGGGTGGACAAAGGAGAGGCAATGGATGTTATTTACTTGGATTTTCAGAAGGCATTTGATAAGGTGCCACACATGAGGCTGCTTAACAGGATAAAATCCTTTGGTGTTACAGGAAATATACTGGCATGGGTAGAGGAATGTCTGACAGGCAGGAGGCAGAGAATGGGTATAAAAGGGGCTTTTTCTGGTTGGCTGGCGGTGACTAGTGGTGTTGCTCGGGGGTATTAGGACCGCTATTTTTCCATATTGTTTATCAATGATTTGGATAATGGAATTGATGGCTTTGTGGCAAAGTTTGTGGATGATATGAAGATAGATGGAGAGGTAGGTAGTGCTGAGGAAGCAATGTGATTGCAGCAGGACTTAGACAAATTGGAAGAATGGGCAAAAGTGGCAGATGGAATACAGTGTTGGGAAATGTATGATAATGTATTTTGGTAAAAGGAACAATAGTGTGGACTATTATCTAAATGAGGAGAAGGTTTAAACATCAGAGGTACAGAGGGACTTGGGAGTCCTCGTGCAAAAGTCACAGAAAATTAATTTACAGGTTGAGTCTGTGGTGAGGAAGACAATTGCAATGTTGGCATTTATTTCAAGGAAAATAGATTATAAAAGCAAGAAGATAATGCTGAGCCTTTATAAGACACTAATCAGGCCGCACTTGGAGTATTGTCAATAGTTTTGAGCCCCATATCTCAGAAAGGATGTGTTGTCATTGGAGAGTCCAGAGGAGGTTCATGAGGATGATTGAGGGAACAGGGAGTTAACAAATGAGGAGCGTTTGGCAGCTTTGGGTCTGTACTCACTGGAATTTAGAAGAATGTGTGGGGATTTCATTGAAACCTACTAAATATTGAAGGACTAGATAGGGTGGATGTGGAGAGGATGTTTCCTATGGTGGGGGTATTCAGAACTAGAGGGCACAGCCTCAAAATTGAGGGTGACCATTTAGAATAGAATTAAGGAGGAATTTTTTAGCCGGAGAGTAGTGAATCTGTGGAATGTTCTGCTACAGACTGCGGTGGAGGCCCAGTTCATGGGCATATTTAAGGTGGAAGTTGATTGTCTCCTGATCGGTCAGGGCATCAAAGGTGATGGTGAGAAGGCAGGTGTATGAGGTTGAGTGGGATCCAGGATCAGCCATGATAGAATGGCAGAGCAGACTCGATGGGCTGAATGGCCTAATTCGCTCCTATGACTTATGGAATGAGTCCCATTCAAACTAGCCTCACTTATCTACATAGGATATACATTTATTATTTTCTCTTTGTATTTGCAGTTTGTCTTTTGCACATTGGTTGTTTTTCCGTTCTGTTTTATTGACTCTATTGTATATATTGTCAATGCCCACAGGACAATGAATCTCAGGGTTGTTTATGGTGACATATATTTACTTAGATAGTAAATTTACTGTGAACTTTAACTGTTCCTGTTTTCACCACCTCGTCTGGCAGCTCATTCCAAAAGGCAGTTACTCTGTGTGAAGGAATTACCTTCAAATCCCCCATAACCCACCTCCCTCTCACCTTCAACTCTTATTTTATACGGTCCTACTCTCAGAACCAGACTCTGGCCAGCCTTCATCTCCCAGGACTTTTTAAACTTCACTCATGTCACCTTTCAGCTCCTTCCCTCCTGGGAAATCTTCCCTGCAGCCTGACCGGTCTTCAGAACTCAGTGAATTCGGTTGCCCTCAGCTGCCTGTACCGGACACACGCCTCCTCCTCTTGCTAAACTGACCAGTCAGACTCGCACGGCTCGCCCGCCCCTCACTCCGACAGGAACCCTCTCTTCCGTGCCCGCGCCCCTACCTTGTCCACACCTTCCCGGTTGAGCTCAGTGCTCTTGCGGAGCTGAAGTAGGTTCCAGACGTCGCTCACGGCCTTGCCGTCCTGCCGGCTGCGCTGCAGCAGCTCCAGGGCGCTGGGCAGGCGTGTCAGCTCCTCCACCTGCCGCTCCATCCGCAGCAGCTGCTGCTCCAGCTGGCGATAGGGAGAGGCAGAGGGCGCGGGCGCGGGCTCGGGGCCAAGCAACTCGGGTTGCCGCTCTGTCAGCACCTGCTGGATGCCCAGGTGCTGCAACACGGCGTGCAATAATGAGTGCAGGGCCGTGAAATTGACTGCACCGGGCCCGGGGTGCCCGATGCTCAGATTGGCCAAATCGAACAGGCTGATAGTGGCCGCCATCCGATCGCTGCGCGCTCCCAGCAGCCCGAAACCACGCACCCGCGCCGGCTTCACCCAAATCCCATCACCATGGCCACCCGCCTTTGTTAACCGCACCTGCGCCAATCAGCGTCGCGCATCCCCGTTTCGCACTCGTCCACTGATGGGTTCAACTGTCGGTCACAATCCGTCGACCAATTAAACAGAGCGGCCGTCTGTTGCCACGCAACA